>NC_134191.1:11482325-11507325 GCF_964188355.1 Buteo buteo
AACCCTAAAACTAACCTTAGCCCTTAAAACAAACCTAATAGAATCCCTAACCCTAACTCCTAACCCTAAGCCTAAACTAACCCTAACCATAGCCGTAACCCTAACCCTAACCCTAGCCCTAACCGTAACCCTAACCCTAACCCTAACCTTAGCCCTAACCCCTAACCCCTAAACGTAACGCTAACCCTAAGCCTAACCCCTAACCCCTAACCCCTAACCCTAACCATAACCCTAAACCCTAACCCTAACCCTAACCCTAACCCTAGCCCTAACCCTAGCCCTAAGTCGTACCCTAACCCTAATCCTAACCCTAACCCAACCTTAACCCTAAAACTAACCTTAGCCCTTAAAACTAACCTAATGGAAACCCTAACCCTAACTCCTAACCCTAAGCCTAACCTAACCCTAACCCTAACCCTAGCCGTAACCCTAACCCTAACCCTAGCCCTAACCCTAACCTAACCCTAACCCTAACCTTAGCCCTAACCCTAACCCCTAACCCCTAACCGTAACGCTAACCCTAAGCCTAACCCCTAACCCCTAACCCCTAAACCTAACCATAACCCTAAACCCTAACCCTAACCCTAACCCTAACCCTAGCCCTAACCCTAGCCCTAAGTCGTACCCTAACCCTAATCCTAACCCTAACCCAACCTTAACCCTAAAACTAACCTAAGCCCTTAAAACTAACCTAATAGAAACCCTAACCCTAACCCCTAACCCTAAGCCTAACCTAACCCTAACCCTAACCCTAGCCGAAACCCTAACCCTAGCCCTAGCCCTAAACCTAACCCTAACCCTAACCCTAACCTTAGCCCTAACCCTAACCCCTAACCCCTAACCGTAACGCTAACCCTAAGCCTAACCCCTAACCCCTAACCCCTAACCCTAACCATAACCCTAAACCCTAACCCTAACCCTAACCCTAGCCCTAAGTCGTACCCTAACCCTAATCCTAACCCTAACCCAACCTTAACCCTAAAACTAACCTTAGCCCTTAAAACTAACCTAATAGAAACCCTAACCCTAACTCCTAACCCTAAGCCTAACCTAACCCTAACCCTAACCCTAGCCGTAACCCTAACCCTAACCCTAACCCTAGCCCTAACCCTAACCTAACCCTAACGCTAACCTTAGCCATAACCCTAACCCCTAACCCCTAACCGTAACGCTAACCCTAAGCCTAACCCCTAACCCCTAACCCCTAACCGTAACCATAACCCTAAACCCTAACCCTAACCCTAACCCTAACCCTAGACCTAACCCTAGCCCTAAGTCGTACCCTAACCCTAATCCTAACCCTAACGCAACCTTAACCCTAAAACTAACCTTAGCCCTTAAAACTAACCTAATAGAAACCCTAACACTAACTCCTAACCCTAAGCCTAACCTAACCCTAACCCTAACCCTAGCCGTAACCCTAACCCTAACCCTAACCCTAGCCCTAACCCTAACCCTAACCTTAGCCCTAACCCTAACCCCTAACCCCTAACCGTAACGCTAACCCTAAGCCTAACCCCTAACCCCTAACCCCTAACCCTAACCATAACCCTAAACCCTAACCCTAACCCTAACCCTAACCCTAGCCCTAAGTCGTACCCTAACCCTAATCCTAACCCTAACCCAACCTTAACCCTAAAACTAACCTTAGCCCTTAAAACTAACCTAATAGAAACCCTAACCCTAACTCCTAACCCTAAGCCTAACCTAACCCTAACCCTAACCCTAGCCGTAACCCTAACCCTAACCCTAACCCTAGCCCTAACCCTAACCCTAACCCTAACCTTAGCCCTAACCCTAACCCCTAACCCCTAACCGTAATGCTAACCCTAAGCCTAACCCTAACCCCTAACCCCTAACCCTAACCATAACCCTAAACCCTAACCCTAACCCTAACCCTAACCCTAGCCCTAACCCTAGCCCTAAGTCGTACCCTAACCCTAATCCTAACCCTAACCCAACCTTAACCCTAAAACTAACCTTAGCCCTTAAAACTAACCTAATAGAAACCCTAACCCTAACTCCTAACCCTAAGCCTAACCTAACCCTAACCCTAACCCTAGCCGTAACCCTAACCCTAACCCTAACCCAAGCCCTAACCCTAACCCTAACCCTAACCCTAACCTTAGCCCTAACCCTAACCCCTTACCCCTAACCGTAACGCTAACCCTAAGCCTAACCCCTAACCCCTAACCCTAACCATAACCCTAAACCCTAACCATAACCCTAACCCTAACCCTAGCCCTAAGTCGTACCCTAACCCTAATCCTAACCCTAACCCAACGTTAACCCTAAAACTAACCTTAGCCCTTAAAACTAACCTAATAGAAACCCTAACCCTAACTCCTAACCCTAAGCCTAACCTAACCCTAACCTAACCCTAAGCCTAACCCTAGCCGTAACCCTAACCCTAACCCTAACCCTAGCCCTAACCCTAACCCTAACCTTAGCCCTAACCCTAACCCCTAACCCCTAACCGTAACGCTAACCCTAAGCCTAACCCCTAACCCCTAACCCCTAACCCTAACCATAAACCTAAACCCTAACCCTAACCCTAACCCTAACCCTAGCCCTAACCCTAGCCCTAAGTCGTACCCTAACCCTAATCCTAACCCTAACCCAACCTTAACCCTAAAACTAACCTTAGCCCTTAAAACTAACCTAATAGAAACCCTAACCCTAACTCCTAACCCTAAGCCTAACCTAACCCTAACGCTAGCCGTAACCCTAACCCTAACCCTAACCCTAGCCCTAACCCTAACCCTAACCCTAACCCTAACCTTAGCCCTAACCCTAACCCCTAACCCCTAACCGTAACGCTAACCCTAAGCCTAACCCCTAACCCCTAAACCCTAACCCTAACCATAACCCTAAACCCTAACCCTAACCCTAACCCTAACCCTAGCCCTAACCCTAGCCCTAAGTCGTACCCTAACCCTAATCCTAACCCTAACCCAACCTTAACCCTAAGACTAACGTTAGCCCTTAAAACGAACCTAATAGAAACCCTAACCCTAACTCCTAACCCTAAGCCTAACCTAACCCTAACCCTAACCCTAGCCGTAACCCTAACCCTAACCCTAACCCTAGCCCTAACCCTAACCCTAACCGTAACCCTAACCTTAGTCCTAACCCTAACCCCTAACCCCTAACCGTAACGCTAAGCCTAAGCCTAACCCCTAACCCCTAACCCCTAACCCTAACCATAACCCTAAACCCCAACCATAACCCTAACCCTAACCCTAGCCGTAACCCTAACCCTAAGTCATACCCTAACCCTAATCCTAACCCTAACCCAACCTTAACCCTAAAACTAACCTTAGCCCTTAAAACTAAACTAATAGAAACCCTAACCCTAACTCCTAACCCTAAGCCTAACCTAACCCTAACCCTAACCCTAGCCGTAACCCTAACCCTAACCCTAACCCTAGCCCTAACCCTAACCCTAACCCTAACCCTAACCTTAGCCCTAACCCTAACCCCTAACCCCTAACCGTAACACTAACCCTAAGCCTAACCCCTAACCCCTAACCCTAACCATAACCCTAAACCCTAACCCTAACCCTAACCCTAACCCTAGCCCTAACCCTAGCCCTAAGTCGTACCCTAACCCTAATCTTAACCCTAACCCAACCTTAACCATAAAACTAACCTTAGCCCTTAAAACTAACCTAATAGAAACCCTAACCCTAACTCCTAACCCTAAGCCTAACCTAACCCTAACCCTAGCCGTAACCCTAACCCTAAACCTAACCCTAGCCCTAACCCTAACCCTAACCCTAACCCTAACCTTAGCCCTAACCCTAACCCCTAACCCCTAACCGTAACGCTAACCCTAAGCCTAACCCCTAACCCCTAACACCTAACCGTAACCATAACCCTAAACCCTAACCCTAACCCTAACCCTAGCCCTAACCCTAGCCCTAAGTCGTACCCTAACCCTAATCCTAACCCTAACCCAACCTTAACCCTAAAACTAACCTTAGCCCTTAAAACTAACCTAATAGAAACCCTAACCCTAACTCCTAACCCTAAGCCTAACCTAACCCTAACCCTAACCCTAGCCGTAACCCTAACCCTAACCCTAACCCTAGCCCTAACCCTAACCTTAGCCCTAACCCTAACCCCTAACCCCTAACCGTAACGCTAACCCTAAGCCTAACCCGTAACCCTAACCATAACCCTAAACCCTAACCCTAACCCTAACCCTAACCCTAGCCCTAACCCTAGCCCTAAGTCGTACCCTAACCCTAATCCTAACCCTAACCCAACCTTAACCCTAAAACTAACCTTAGCCCTTAAAACAAACCTAATAGAATCCCTAACCCTAACTCCTAACCCTAAGCCTAACCTAACCCTAACCATAGCCGTAACCCTAACCCTAACCCTAGCCCTAACCGTAACCCTAACCCTAACCCTAACCTTAGCCCTAACCCTAACCCCTAACCCCTAAACGTAACGCTAACCCTAAGCCTAACCCCTAACCCCTAACCCCTAACCCTAACCATAACCCTAAACCCTAACCCTAACCCTAACCCTAACCCTAGCCCTAACCCTAGCCCTAAGTCGTACCCTAACCCTAATCCTAACCCTAACCCAACCTTAACCCTAAAACTAACCTTAGCCCTTAAAACTAACCTAATGGAAACCCTAACCCTAACTCCTAACCCTAAGCCTAACCTAACACTAACCCTAACCCTAGCCGTAACCCTAACCCTAACCCTAGCCCTAACCCTAACCCTAACCCTAACCCTAACCTTAGCCCTAACCCTAACCCCTAACCCCTAACCGTAACGCTAACCCTAAGCCTAACCCCTAACCCCTAACCCCTAAACCTAACCATAACCCTAAACCCTAACCCTAACCCTAACCCTAACCCTAGCCCTAACCCTAGCCCTAAGTCGTACCCTAACCCTAATCCTAACCCTAACCCAACCTTAACTCTAAAACTAACCTAAGCCCTTAAAACTAACCTAATAGAAACCCTAACCCTAACCCCTAACCCTAAGCCTAACCTAACCCTAACCCTAACCCTAGCCGAAACCCTAACCCTAGCCCTAGCCCTAAACCTAACCCTAACCCTAACCCTAACCTTAGCCCTAACCCTAACCCCTAACCCCTAACCGTAACGCTAACCCTAAGCCTAACCCCTAACCCCTAACCCTAACCATAACCCTAAACCCTAACCCTAACCCTAGCCCTAAGTCGTACCCTAACCCTAATCCTAACCCTAACCCAACCTTAACCCTAAAACTAACCTTAGCCCTTAAAACTAACCTAATAGAAACCCTAACCCTAACTCCTAACCCTAAGCCTAACCTAACCCTAACCCTAGCCGTAACCCTAACCCTAACCCTAGCCCTAACCCTAACCCTAACCCTAACCCTAACCTTAGCCCTAACCCTAACCCCTAACCCCTAACCGTAACGCTAACCCTAAGCCTAACCCCTAACCCCTAACCCCTAACCCTAACCATAACCCTAAACCCTAACCCTAACCCTAACCCTAACCCTAGCCCTAACCCTAGCCCTAAGTCGTACCCTAACCCTAATCCTAACCCTAACCCAACCTTAACCCTAAAACTAACCTTAGCCCTTAAAACTAAACTAATAGAAACCCTAACCCTAACTCCTAACCCTAAGCCTAACCTAACCCTAACCCTAACCCTAGCCGTAACCCTAACCCTAACCCTAACCCCTAACCCCTAACCGTAACGCTAACCCTAAGCCTAACCCCTAACCCCTAACCCTAACCATAACCCTAAACCCTAACCCTAACCCTAACCCTAACCCTAGCCCTAACCCTAGCCCTAAGTCGTACCCTAACCCTAATCCTAACCCTAACCCAACCTTAACCCTAAAACTAACCTTAGCCCTTAAAACTAACCTAATAGAAACCCTAACCCTAACTCCTAACCCTAAGCCTAACCTAACCCTAACCCTAACCCTAGCCGTAACCCTAACCCTAACCCTAACCCTAGCCCTAACCCTAACCCTAACCCTAACCCTAACCTTAGCCCTAACCCTAACCCCTAACCGTAACGCTAACCCTAAGCCTAACCCCTAACCCCTAACCCCTAACCCTAACCCTAACCCTAAACCCTAACCCTAACCCTAACCCTAGCCCTAACCCTAGCCCTAAGTCGTACCCTAACCCTAATCCTAACCCTAACCCAACCTTAACCCTAAAACTAACCTTAGCCCTTAAAACTAACCTAATAGAAACCCTAACCCTAACTCCTAACCCTAAGCCTAACCTAACCCTAACCCTAACCCTAGCCGTAACCCTAACCCTAGACCTAACCCTAACCCTAGCCCTAACCCTAACCCTAACACTAACCCCTAACCCCTAACTGTAACGCTAACCCTAAGCCTAACCCCTAACCCCTAACCCCTAACCGTAAACATAACCCTAAACCCTAACCCTAACCCTAACCCTAACCCTAGCCCTAACCCTAGCCCTAAGTCGTACCCTAACCCTAATCCTAACCCTAACCCAACCTTAACCCTAAAACTAACCTTAGCCCTTAAAACTAACCTAATAGAAACCCTAACCCTAACTCCTAACCCTAAGCCTAACCTAACCCTAAGCCTAACCCTAGCCGTAACCCTAACCCTAACCCTAACCCTAGCCCTAACCCTAACCTTAGCCCTAACCCTAACCCCTAACCCCTAACCGTAACGCTAACCCTAAGCCTAACCCCTAACCCCTAACCCCTAACCCTAACCATAACCCTAAACCCTAACCCTAACCCTAACCCTAGCCCTAACCCTAGCCCTAAGTCGTACCCTAACCCTAATCCTAACCCTAACCCAACCTTAACCCTAAAACTAACCTTAGCCCTTAAAACTAACCTAATAGAAACCCTAACCCTAACTCCTAACCCTAAGCCTAACCTAACCCTAACCCTAACCCTAGCCCTAACCCTAACCCTAACCCTAACCCTAACCCTAACCTTAGCCCTAACCCTAACCCCTAACCCCTAACCGTAACGCTAACCCTAAGCCTAACCCCTAACCCCTAACCCCTAACCCTAACCATAACCCTAAACCCTAACCCTAACCCTAAGCCTAACCCTAGCCCTAAGTCGTACCCTAACCCTAATCCTAACCCTAACCCAACCTTAACCCTAAAACTAACCTTAGCCCTTAAAACTAACCTAATAGAAACCCTAACCCTAACTCCTAACCCTAAGCCTAACCTAACCCTAACCCTAACCCTAGCCGTAACCCTAACCCTAACCCTAACCGTAGCCCTAACCCTAACCTTAGCCCTAACCCTAACCCCTAACCCCTAACCGTAATGCTAACCCTAAGCCTAACCCCTAACCCCTAACCATAACCCTAAACCCTAACCCTAAACCCTAACCCTAACCCTAACCCTAACCCTAGCCCTAACCCTAGGCCTAAGTCGTACCCTAACCCTAATCCTAACCCTAACCCAACCTTAACCCTAAAACTAACCTTAGCCCTTAAAACTAACCTAATAGAAACCCTAAACCTAACTCCTAACCCTAAGCCTAACCTAACCCTAAGCCTAACCCTAGCCGTAACCCTAACCCTAACCCTAACCCTAGCCCTAACCCTAACCCTAACCTTAGCCCTAACCCTAACCCCTAACCCCTAACCGTAACGCTAACCCTAAGCCTAACCCCTAACCCCTAACCCCTAACCCTAACCATAACCCTAAACCCTAACCCTAACCCTAACCCTAACCCTAGACCTAACCCTAGCCCTAAGTCGTACCCTAACCCTAATCCTAACCCTAACCCAACCTTAACCCTAAAACTAAATCTAGCCCTTAAAACTAACCTAATAGAAACCCTAACCCTAACTCCTAACCCTAAGCCTAACCTAACCCTAACGCTAGCCGTAACCCTAACCCTAACCCTAACCCTAGCCCTAACCCTAACCCTAACCCTAACCCTAAACTTAGCCCTAACCCTAACCCCTAACCCCTAACCGTAACGCTAACCCTAAGCCTAACCCCTAACCCCTAAACCCTAACCCTAACCATAACCCTAAACCCTAACCCTAACCCTAACCCTAACCCTAGCCCTAACCCTAGCCCTAAGTCGTACCCTAACCCTAATCCTAACCCTAACCCAACCTTAACCCTAAGACTAACGTTAGCCCTTAAAACGAACCTAATAGAAACCCTAACCCTAACTCCTAACCCTAAGCCTAACCTAACCCTAACCCTAACCCTAGCCGTAACCCTAACCCTAACCCTAACCCTAGCCCTAACCCTAACCCTAACCGTAACCCTAACCTTAGCCCTAACCCTAACCCCTAACCCCTAACCGTAACGCTAAGCCTAAGCCTAACCCCTAACCCCTAACCCCTAACCCTAACCATAACCCTAAACCCCAACCATAACCCTAACCCTAACCCTAGCCGTAACCCTAACCCTAAGTCATACCCTAACCCTAATCCTAACCCTAACCCAACCTTAACCCTAAAACTAACCTTAGCCCTTAAAACTAAACTAATAGAAACCCTAACCCTAACTCCTAACCCTAAGCCTAACCTAACCCTAACCCTAACCCTAACCCTAACCCTAACCCTAGCCCTAACCCTAACCCTAACCCTAACCCTAACCTTAGCCCTAACCCTAACCCCTAACCCCTAACCGTAACACTAACCCTAAGCCTAACCCCTAACCCCTAACCCTAACCATAACCCTAAACCCTAACCCTAACCCTAACCCTAACCCTAGCCCTAAGTCGTACCCTAACCCTAATCTTAACCCTAACCCAACCTTAAACCTAAAACTAACCTTAGCCCTTAAAACTAACCTAATAGAAACCCTAACCCTAACTCCTAACCCTAAGCCTAACCTAACCCTAACCCTAGCCGTAACCCTAACCCTAAACCTAATCCTAGCCCTAACCCTAACCCTAACCCTAACCCTAACCTTAGCCCTAACCCTAACCCCTAACCCCTAACCGTAACGCTAACCCTAATCCTAACCCCTAACCCCTAACACCTAACCGTAACCATAACCCTAAACCCTAACCCTAACCCTAACCCTAGCCCTAACCCTAGCCCTAAGTCGTACCCTAACCCTAATCCTAACCCTAACCCAACCTTAACCCTAAAACTAAACTTAGCCCTTAAAACTAACCTAATAGAAACCCTAACCCTAACTCCTAACCCTAAGCCTAACCTAACCCTAACCCTAACCCTAGCCGTAAACCTAACCCTAAACCTAACCCTAGCCCTAACCCTAACCTTAGCCCTAACCCTAACCCCTAACCCCTAACCGTAACGCTAACCCTAAGCCTAACCCGTAACCCTAACCATAACCCTAAACCCTAACCCTAACCCTAACCCTAACCCTAGCCCTAACCCTAGCCCTAAGTCGTACCCTAACCCTAATCCTAAACCTAACCCAACCTTAACCCTAAAACTAACCTTAGCCCTTAAAACAAACCTAATAGAATCCCTAACCCTAACTCCTAACCCTAAGCCTAACCTAACCCTAACCATAGCCGTAACCCTAACCCTAACCCTAGCCCTAACCGTAACCCTAACCCTAACCCTAACCTTAGCCCTAACCCTAACCCCTAACCCCTAACCGTAACGCTAACCCTAAGCCTAACCCCTAACCCCTAACCCCAACCATAACCCTAAACCCTAACCCTAACCCTAACCCTAACCCTAGCCCTAACCCTAGCCCTAAGTCGTACCCTAACCCTAATCCTAACCCTAACCCAACCTTAACCCTAAAACTAACCTTAGCCCTTAAAACTAACCTAATGGAAACCCTAACCCTAACTCCTAACCCTAAGCCTAACCTAACACTAACCCTAACCCTAGCCGTAACCCTAACCCTAACCCTAGCCCTAACCCTAACCCTAACCCTAACCCTAACCTTAGCCCTAACCCTAACCCCTAACCCCTAACCGTAACGCTAACCCTAAGCCTAACCCCTAACCCCTAACCCCTAAACCTAACCATAACCCTAAACCCTAACCCTAACCCTAACCCTAACCCTAGCCCTAACCCTAGCCCTAAGTCGTACCCTAACCCTAATCCTAACCCTAACCCAACCTTAACCCTAAAACTAACTTAAGCCCTTAAAACTAACCTAATAGAAACCCTAACCCTAACCCCTAACCCTAAGCCTAACCTAACCCTAACCCTAACCCTAGCCGAAACCCTAACCCTAGCCCTAGCCCTAAACCTAACCCTAACCCTAACCCTAACCTTAGCCCTAACCCTAACCCCTAACCCCTAACCGTAACGCTAACCCTAAGCCTAACCCCTAACCCCTAACCCCTAACCCTAACCATAACCCTAAACCCTAACCCTAACCCTAACCCTAGCCCTAAGTCGTACCCTAACCCTAATCCTAACCCTAACCCAACCTTAACCCTAAAACTAACCTTAGCCCTTAAAACTAACCTAATAGAAACCCTAACCCTAACTCCTAACCCTAAGCCTAACCTAACCCTAACCCTAACCCTAGCCGTAACCCTAACCCTAACTCTAACCCTAGCCCTAACCCTAACCTAACCCTAACGCTAACCTTAGCCCTAACCCTAACCCCTAACCCCAAACCGTAACGCTAACCCTAAGCCTAACCCCTAACCCCTAACCCCTAACCGTAACCATAACCCTAAACCCTAACCCTAACCCTAACACTAGCCCTAACCCTAGCCCTAAGTCGTACCCTAACCCTAATCCTAACCCTAACCCAACCTTAACCCTAAAACTAACCTTAGCCCTTAAAACTAACCTAATAGAAACCCTAACCCTAACTCCTAACCCTAAGCCTAACCTAACCCTAACCCTAACCCTAGCCGTAACCCTAACCCTAACCCTAACCCTAGCCCTAACCCTAAACCTAACCCTAACCCTAACCTTAGCCCTAACCCTAACCCCTAACCCCTAACCGTAACGCTAACCCTAAGCCTAACCCCTAACCCCTAACCCCTAATCCTAACCATAACCCTAAACCCTAACCCTAACCCTAACCCTAACCCTAACCCTAGCCCTAAGTCGTACCCTAACCCTAATCCTAACCCTAACCCAACCTTAACCCTAAAACTAACCTTAGCCCTTAAAACTAACCTAATAGAAACCCTAACCCTAACTCCTAACCCTAAGCCTAACCTAACCCTAACCCTAACCCTAGCCGTAACCCTAACCCTAACCCTAACCCTAGCCCTAACCCTAACCCTAACCCTAACCCTAACCTTAGCCCTAACCCTAACCCCTAACCCCTAACCGTAACGCTAACCCTAAGCCTAACCCCTAACCCCTAACCCCTATCCCTAACCATAACCCTAAACCCTAACCCTAACCCTAACCCTAACCCTAGCCCTAACCCTAGCCCTAAGTCGTACCCTAACCCTAATCCTAACCCGAACCCAACCTTAACCCTAAAACTAACCTTAGCCCTTAAAACTAACCTAATAGAAACCCTAACCCTAACTCCTAACCCTAAGCCTAACCTAACCCTAACCCTAACCCTAGCCGTAACCCTAACCCTAACCCTAACCCTAGCCCTAACCCTAACCCTAACCCTAACCCTAACCTTAGCCCTAACCCTAACCCCTAACCCCTAACCGTAACGCTAACCCTAAGCCTAACCCCTAACCCCTAACCCCTAACCCTAACCCTAACCCTAAACCCTAACCCTAACCCTAACCCTAACCCTAGCCCTAAGTCGTACCCTAACCCTAATCCTAACCCTAACCCAACCTTAACCCTAAAACTAACCTTAGCCCTTAAAACTAACCTAATAGAAACCCTAACCCTAACTCCTAACCCTAAGCCTAACCTAACCCTAACCCTAACCCTAGCCGTAACCCTAACCCTAACCCTAACCCTAGCCCTAACCCTAACCCTAACCCTAACCCTAACCTTAGCCCTAACCCTAACCCCTAACCCCTAACCGTAACGCTAACCCTAAGCCTAACCCCTAACCCCTAACCCTAACCCTAAACCCTAACCCTAACCCTAACCCTAACCCTAGCCCTAACCCTAGCCCTAAGTCGTACCCTAACCCTAATCCTAACCCTAACGCAACCTTAACCCTATAGCTAACCTTAGCCCTTAAAACTAACCTAATAGAAACCCTAACCCTAACTCCTAACCCTAAGCCTAACCTAACCCTAACCCTAACCCTAGCCGTAACCCTAACCCTAACCCTAACCCTAGCCCTAACCCTAACCCTAACCCTAACCCTAACCTTAGCCCTAACCCTAACCCCTAACCCCTAACCGTAACGCTAACCCTAAGCCTAACCCCTAACCCCTAACCCCTAACCCTAACCCTAACCCTAAACCCTAACCCTAACCCTAACCCTAACCCTAGCCCTAACCCTAGCCCTAAGTCGTACCCTAACCCTAATCCTAACCCGAACCCAACCTTAAACCTAAAACTAACCTTAGCCCTTAAAACTAACCTAATAGAAACCCTAACCCTAACTCCTAACCCTAAGCCTAACCTAACCCTAACCCTAACCCTAGCCGTAACCCTAACCCTAACCCTAACCCTAGCCCTAACCCTAACCCTAACCCTAACCCTAACCTTAGCCCTAACCCTAACCCCTAACCCCTAACCGTAACGCTAACCCTAAGCCTAACCCCTAACCCCTAACCCCTAACCCTAACCCTAACCCTAAACCCTAACCCTAACCCTAACCCTAACCCTAGCCCTAACCCTAGCCCTAAGTCGTACCCTAACCCTAATCCTAACCCTAACCCAACCTTAACCCTAAAACTAACCTTAGCCCTTAAAACTAACCTAATAGAAACCCTAACCCTAACTCCTAACCCTAAGCCTAACCTAACCCTAACCCTAACCCTAGCCGTAACCCTAACCCTAACCCTAACCCTAGCCCTAACCCTAACCCTAACCCTAACCCTAACCTTAGCCCTAACCCTAACCCCTAACCCCTAACCGTAACGCTAACCCTAAGCCTAACCCCTAACCCCTAACCCCTAACCCTAACCCTAACCCTAAACCCTAACCCTAACCCTAACCCTAACCCTAGCCCTAACCCTAGCCCTAAGTCGTACCCTAACCCTAATCCTAACCCTAACGCAACCTTAACCCTATAGCTAACCTTAGCCCTTAAAACTAACCTAATAGAAACCCTAACCCTAACTCCTAACCCTAAGCCTAACCTAACCCTAACCCTAACCCTAGCCGTAACCCTAACCCTAACCCTAACCCTAGCCCTAACCCTAACCCTAACCCTAACCCTAACCTTAGCCCTAACCCTAACCCCTAACCCCTAACCGTAACGCTAACCCTAAGCCTAACCCCTAAACCCTAACCCCTAACCCTAACCATAACCCTAAACCCTAACCCTAACCCTAACCCTAACCCTAGCCCTAACCCTAGCCCTAAGTCGTACCCTAACCCTAATCCTAACCCTAACCCAACCTTAATCCTAAAACTAACCTTAGCCCTTAAAACTAACCTAATAGAAACCCTAACCCTAACTCCTAACCCTAAGCCTAACCTAACCCTAACCCTAACCCTAACCCTAGCCCTAACCCTAGCCCTAAGTCGTACCCTAACCCTAATCCTAACCCTAACCCAACCTTAACCCTAAAACTAACCTTAGCCCTTAAAACTAACCTAATAGAAACCCTAACCCTAACTCCTAACCCTAAGCCTAACCTAACCCTAACCCTAACCCTAGCCGTAACCCTAACCCTAACCCTAACCCTAGCCCTAACCCTAACCCTAACCCTATCCCTAACCTTAGCCCCTAACCCCTAACCGTAACGCTAACACTAAGCCTAACCCCTAACCCCTAACCCCTAACCCTAACCCTAACCCTAAACCCTAACCCTAACCCTAACCCTAACCCTAGCCCTAACCCTAGCCCTAAGTCGTACCCTAACCCTAATCCTAACCCTAACCCAACCTTAACCCTAAAACTAACCTTAGCCCTTAAAACTAACCTAATAGAAACCCTAACCCTAACTCCTAACCCTAAGCCTAACCTAACCCTAACCCTAACCCTAGCCGTAACCCTAACCCTAACCCTAACCCTAGCCCTAACCCTAACCCTAACCCTAACCCTAACCTTAGCCCTAACCCTAACCCCTAACCCCTAACCGTAACGCTAACCCTAAGCCTAACCCCTAACCCCTAACCCCTAACCCTAACCCTAACCCTAAACCCTAACCCTAACCCTAACCCTAACCCTAGCCCTAACCCTAGCCCTAAGTCGTACCCTAACCCTAATCCTAACCCGAACCCAACCTTAACCCTAAAACTAACCTTAGCCCTTAAAACTAACCTAATAGAAACCCTAACCCTAACTCCTAACCCTAAGCCTAACCTAACCCTAACCCTAACCCTAGCCGTAACCCTAACCCTAACCCTAACCCTAGCCCTAACCCTAACCCTAACCCTAACCCTAACCTTAGCCCTAACCCTAACCCCTAACCCCTAACCGTAACGCTAACCCTAAGCCTAACCCATAACCCCTAACCCCTAACCCTAACCCTAACCCTAAACCCTAACCCTAACCCTAACCCTAACCCTAGCCCTAACCCTAGCCCTAAGTCGTACCATAACCCTAATCCTAACCCTAACGCAACCTTAACCCTAAAACTAACCTTAGCCCTTAAAACTAACCTAATAGAAACCCTAACCCTAACTCCTAACCCTAAGCCTAACCTAACCCTAACCCTAACCCTAGCCGTAACCCTAACCCTAACCCTAACCCTAGCCCTAACCCTAACCCTAACCCTAACCCTAACCCTAACCTTAGCCCTAACCCTAACCCGTAACCCCTAACCGTAACGCTAAACCTAAGCCTAACCCCTAACCCCTAAGCCCTAACCCTAACCCTAACCCTAAACCCTAACCCTAACCCTAACCCTAACCCTAGCCCTAACCCTAGCCCTAAGTCGTACCCTAACCCTAATCCTAACCCGAACCCAACCTTAACCCTAAAACTAACCTTAGCCCTTAAAACTAACCTAATAGAAACCCTAACCCTAACTCCTAACCCTAAGCCTAACCTAACCCTAACCCTAACCCTAGCCGTAACCCTAACCCTAACCCTAACCCTAGCCCTAACCCTAACCCTAACCTTAGCCCTAACCCTAACCCCTAACCCCTAACCGTAACGCTAACCCTAAGCCTAACCCCTAACCCCTAACCCCTAACCCTAACCATAACCCTAAACCCTAACCCTAACCCTAACCCTAACCCTAGCCCTAACCCTAGCCCTAAGTCGTACCCTAACCCTAATCCTAACCCTAACCCAACCTTAACCCTAAAACTAACCTTAGCCCTTAAAATTAACCTAATAGAAACCCTAACCCTAACTCCTAACCCTAAGCCTAACCTAACCCTAACCCTAACCCTAGCCGTAACCCTAACCCTAACCCTAACCCTAGCCCTAACCCTAACCCTAACCCTAACCCTAACCTTAGCCCTAACCCTAACCCCTAACCCCTAACCGTAACGCTAACCCTAAGCCTAACCCCTAACCCCTAACCCCTAACCCTAACCCTAACCCTAAACCCTAACCCTAACCCTAACCCTAACCCTAACCCTAGCCCTAACCCTAGCCCTAAGTCGTACCCTAACCCTAATCCTAACCCGAACCCAACCTTAACCCTAAAACTAACCTTAGCCCTTAAAACTAACCTAATAGAAACCCTAACCCTAACTCCTAACCCTAAGCCTAACCTAACCCTAACCCTAACCCTAGCTGTAACCCTAACCCTAACCCTAACCCTAGCCCTAACCCTAACCCTAACCCTAACCCTAACCTTAGCCCTAACCCTAACCCCTAACCCCTAACCGTAACGCTAACCCTAAGCCTAACCCCTAACCCCTAACCCCTAACCCTAACCCTAACCCTAAACCCTAACCCTAACCCTAACCCTAACCCTAGCCCTAACCCTAGCCCTAAGTCGTACCTTAACCCTAATCCTAACCCTAACCCAACCTTAACCCTATAGCTAACCTTAGCCCTTAAAACTAACCTAATAGAAACCCTAACCCTAACTCCTAACCCTAAGCCTAACCTAACCCTAACCCTAACCCTAGCCGTAACCCTAACCCTAACCCTAACCCTAGCCCTAACCCTAACCCTAACCTTAGCCCTAACCCTAACCCCTAACCCCTAACCGTAACGCTAACCCTAAGCCTAACCCCTAACCCCTAACCCCTAACCCTAACCCTAACCCTAAACCCTAACCCTAACCCTAACCCTAACCCTAGCCCTAACCCTAGCCCTAAGTCGTACCATAACCCTAATCCTAACCCTAACGCAACCTTAACCCTATAGCTAAACTTAGCCCTTAAAACTAACCTAATAGAAACCCTAACCCTAACTCCTAACCCTAAGCCTAAGCTAACCCTAACCCTAACCCTAGCCGTAACCCTAACCCTAACCCTAACCCTAGCCCTAACCCTAACCCTAACCCTAACCCTAACCTTAGCCCTAACCCTAACCCCTAACCCCTAACCGTAACGCTAACCCTAAGCCTAACCCCTAACCCCTAACCCCTAACCCTAACCCTAACCCTAAACCCTAACCCTAACCCTAACCCTAACCCTAGCCCTAACCCTAGCCCTAAGTCATACCCTAACCCTAATCCTAACCCTAACCCAACCTTAACCCTAAAACTAACCTTAGCCCTTAAAACTAACCTAATAGAAACCCTAAACCTAACTCCTAACCCTAAGCCTAACCTAACCCTAACCCTAACCCTAGCCGTAACCCTAACCCTAGCCCTAACCCTAACCCTAACCCTAACCCTAACCCTAGCCCTAACCCTAACCCCTAACCCCTAACCGTAACGCTAACCCTAAGCCTAACCCCTAACCCCTAACCCCTAACCCTAACCCTAACCCTAAACCCTAACCCTAACCCTAACCCTAACCCTAGCCCTAACCCTAGCCCTAAGTCGTACACTAACCCTAATCCTAACCCGAACCCAACCCTAACCCTAACCCTAAACCCTAACCCTAACCCTAACCCTATCCCTAGCCGTAACCCTAACCCTAACCCTAACCCTAGCCCTAACCCTAACCCTAACCCTAACCTTAGCCCTAACCCTAACCCCTAACCCCTAACCGTAACGCTAACCCTAAGCCTAACCCCTAACCCCTAACCCCTAACCCCTAACCCTAACCCTAAACCCTAACCCTAACCCTAACCCTAACCCTAACCCTAACCCTAATCCTAACCCGAACCCAACCTTAACCCTAAAACTAACCTTAGCCCTTAAAACTAACCTAATAGAAACCCTAAACCTAACTCCTAACCCTAAGCCTAACCTAACCCTAACCCTAACCCTAGCCGTAACCCTAACCCTAACCCTAACCCTAGCCCTAACCCTAACCCTAACCCTAACCCTAACCTTAGCCCTAACCCTAACCCCTAACCCCTAACCGTAACGCTAACCCTAAGCCTAACCCCTAACCCCTAACCCCTAACCCTAACCCTAACCCTAAACCCTAACCCTAACCCTAACCCTAACCCTAGCCCTAACCCTAGCCCTAAGTCGTACCCTAACCCTAATCCTAACCCTAACCCAACCTTAACCCTAAAACTAACCTTAGCCCTTAAAACTAACCTAATAGAAACCCTAACCCTAACTCCTAACCCTAAGCCTAACCTAACCCTAACCCTAACCCTAGCCGTAACCCTAACCCTAACCCTAACCCTAGCCCTAACCCTAACCCTAACCCTAACCCTAACCTTAGCCCTAACCCTAACCCCTAACCCCTAACCGTAACGCTAACCCTAAGCCTAACCCCTAACCCCTAACCCCTAACCCTAACCCTAACCCTAACCCTAACCCTAACCCTAGCCCTAACCCTAGCCCTAAGTCGTACCCTAACCCTAATCCTAACCCTAACCCAACCTTAACCCTAAAACTAACCTTAGCCCTTAAAACTAACCTAATAGAAACCCTAACCCTAACTCCTAACCCTAAGCCTAACCTAACCCTAACCCTAACCCTAGCCGTAACCCTAACCCTAGCCCTAACCCTAACCCTAACCTTAGCCCTAACCCTAACCCCTAACCCCTAACCGTAACGCTAACCCTAAGCCTAACCCCTAACCCCTAACCCCTAACCCTAACCCTAACCCTAAACCCTAACCCTAACCCTAACCCTAGCCCTAACCCTAGCCCTAAGTCGTACCCTAACCCTAATCCTAACCCTAACCCAACCTTAACCCTAAAACTAACCTTAGCCCTTAAAACTAACCTAATAGAAACCCTAACCCTAACTCCTAACCCTAAGCCTAACCTAACCCTAACCCTAACCCTAGCCGTAACCCTAACCCTAACCCTAACCCTAGCCCTAACCCTAACCCTAACCCTAACCCTAACCTTAGCCCTAACCCTAACGCCTAACCCCTAACCGTAACGCTAACCCTAAGCCTAACCCCTAACCCCTAACCCCTAACCCTAACCCTAACCCTAAACCCTAACCCTAACCCTAACCCTAACCCTAGCCCTAACCCTAGCCCTAAGTCGTACCATAACCCTAATCCTAACCCTAACCCAACCTTAACCCTAAAACTAACCTTAGCCCTTAAAACTAACCTAATAGAAACCCTAACCCTAACTCCTAACCCTAAGCCTAACCTAACCCTAACCCTAACCCTAGCCGTAACCCTAACCCTAACCCTAACCCTAGCCCTAACCCTAACCCTAACCCTAACCCTAACCTTAGCCCTAACCCTAACCCCTAACCCCTAACCGTAACGCTAACCCTAAGCCTAACCCCTAACCCCTAACCCCTAACCCTAACCATAACCCTAAACCCTAACCCTAACCCTAACCCTAACCCTAGCCCTAACCCTAGCCCTAAGTCGTACCCTAACCCTAATCCTAACCCTAACCCAACCTTAACCCTAAAACTAACCTTAGCCCTTAAAACTAACCTAATAGAAACCCTAACCCTAACTCCTAACCCTAAGCCTAACCTAACCCTAACCCTAACCCTAGCCGTAACCCTAACCCTAACCCTAACCCTAGCCCTAACCCTAACCCTAACCCTAACCCTAACCTTAGCCCTAACCCTAACCCCTAACCCCTAACCGTAACGCTAACCCTAAGCCTAACCCCTAACCCCTAACCCCTAACCCTAACCCTAACCCTAAACCCTAACCCTAACCCTAACCCTAACCCTAGCCCTAACCCTAGCCCTAAGTCGTACCCTAACCCTAATCCTAACCCTAACCCAACCTTAACCCTAAAACTAACCTTAGCCCTTAAAACTAACCTAATAGAAACCCTAACCCTAACTCCTAACCCTAAGCCTAACCTAACCCTAACCCTAACCCTAGCCGTAACCCTAACCCTAACCCTAACCCTAGCCCTAACCCTAGCCCTAACCCTAACCCTAACCTTAGCCCTAACCCTAACCCCTAACCCCTAACCGTAAGGCTAACCCTAAGCCTAACCCCTAACCCCTAACCCCTAACCCTAACCCTAACCCTAAACCCTAACCCTAACCCTAACCCTAACCCTAGCCCTAACCCTAGCCCTAAGTCGTACCGTAACCCTAATCCTAACCCTAACCCAACCTTAACCCTAAAATTAACCTTAGCCCTTAAAACTAACCTAATAGAAACCCTAACCCTAACTCCTAACCCTAAGCCTAACCTAACCCTAACCCTAACCCTAGCCGTAACCCTAACCCTAACCCTAACCCTAGCCCTAACCCTAGCCCTAACCCTAACCCTAACCTTAGCCCTAACCCTAACCCCTAACCCCTAACCGTAAGGCTAACCCTAAGCCTAACCCCTAACCCCTAACCCCTAACCCTAACCCTAACCCTAACCCTAACCCTAGCCCTAACCCTAGCCCTAAGTCGTACCGTAACCCTAATCCTAACCCTAACCCAACCTTAACCCTAAAATTAACCTTAGCCCTTAAAACTAACCTAATAGAAACCCTAACCCTAACTCCTAACCCTAAGCCTAACCTAACCCTAACCCTAACCCTAGCCGTAACCCTAACCCTAACCCTAACCCTAGCCCTAACCCTAACCCTAACCCTAACCCTAACCTTAGCCCTAACCCTAACCCCTAACCCCTAACCGTAACGCTAACCCTAAGCCTAACCCCTAACCCCTAACCCCTAACCCTAACCCTAACCCTAACCCTAACCCTAGCCCTAACCCTAGCCCTAAGTCGTACCCTAACCCTAATCCTAACCCTAACCCAACCTTAACCCTAAAACTAACCTTAGCCCTTAAAACTAACCTAATAGAAACCCTAACCCTAACTCCTAACCCTAACCCTAGCCGTAACCCTAACCCTAACCCTAACCCTAGCCCTAACCCTAACCCTAACCCTAACCCTAACCTTAGCCCTAACCCTAACCCCTAACCCCTAACCGTAACGCTAACCCTAAGCCTAACCCCTAACCCCTAACCCCTAACCCTAACCCTAACCCTAAACCCTAACCCTAACCCTAACCCTAACCCTAGCCCTAACCCTAGCCCTAAGTCGTACCCTAACCCTAATCCTAACCCTAACCCAACCTTAACCCTAAAACTAACCTTAGCCCTTAAAACTAACCTAATAGAAACCCTAACCCTAACTCCTAACCCTAAGCCTAACCTAACCCTAACCCTAACCCTAGCCGTAACCCTAACCCTAACCCTAACCCTAGCCCTAACCCTAACCCTAACCCTAACCCTAACCTTAGCCCTAACCCTAACCCCTAACCCCTAACCGTAACGCTAACCCTAAGCCTAACCCCTAACCCCTAACCCCTAACCCTAACCATAACCCTAAACCCTAACCCTAACCCTAACCCTAACCCTAGCCCTAACCCTAGCCCTAAGTCGTACCATAACCCTAATCCTAACCCTAACCCAACCTTAACCCTAAAACTAACCTTAGCCCTTAAAACTAACCTAATAGAAACCCTAACCCTAACTCCTAACCCTAAGCCTAACCTAACCCTAACCCTAACCCTAGCCGTAACCCTAACCCTAACCCTAACCCTAGCCCTAACCCTAACCCTAACCCTAACCCTAACCTTAGCCCTAACCCTAACCCCTAACCCCTAACCGTAACGCTAACCCTAAGCCTAACCCCTAACCCCTAACCCCTATCCCTAACCATAACCCTAAACCCTAACCCTAACCCTAACCCTAACCCTAGCCCTAACCCTAGCCCTAAGTCGTACCCTAACCCTAATCCTAACCCTAACCCAACCTTAACCCTAAAACTAACCTTAGCCCTTAAAACTAACCTAATAGAAACCCTAACCCTAACTCCTAACCCTAAGCCTAACCTAACCCTAACCCTAACCCTAGCCGTAACCCTAACCCTAACCCTAACCCTAGCCCTAACCCTAACCCTAACCTTAGCCCTAACCCTAACCCCTAACCCCTAACCGTAACGCTAACCCTAAGCCTAACCCCTAACCCCTAACCCCTAACCCTAACCATAACCCTAAACCCTAACCCTAACCCTAACCCTAACCCTAGCCCTAACCCTAGCCCTAAGTCGTACCCTAACCCTAATCCTAACCCTAACGCAACCTTAACCCTAAAACTAACCTTAGCCCTTAAAATTAACCTAATAGAAACCCTAACCCTAACTCCTAACCCTAAGCCTAACCTAACCCTAACCCTAACCCTAGCCGTAACCCTAACCCTAACCCTAACCCTAGCCCTAACCCTAACCCTAACCCTAACCCTAACCTTAGCCCTAACCCTAACCCCTAACCCCTAACCGTAACGCTAACCCTAAGCCTAACACCTAACCCCTAACCCCTATCCCTAACCATAACCCTAAACCCTAACCCTAACCCTAACCCTAGCCCTAACCCTAGCCCTAAGTCGTACCCTAACCCTAATCCTAACCCGAACCCAACCTTAACCCTAAAACTAACCTTAGCCCTTAAAACTAACCTAATAGAAACCCTAACCCTAACTCCTAACCCTAAGCCAAACCTAACCCTAACCCTAACCCTAGCCGTAACCCTAACCCTAACCCTAACCCTAGCCCTAACCCTAACCCTAACCCTAACCCTAACCTTAGCCCTAACCCTAACCCCTAACCCCTAACCGTAACGCTAACCCTAAGCCTAACCCCTAACCCCTAACCCCTAACCGTAACCATAACCCTAAACCCTAACCCTAACCCTAACCCTAACCCTAGCCCTATCCCTAGCCCTAAGTCGTACCCTAACCCTAATCCTAACCCTAACGCAACCTTAACCCTATAGCTAACCTTAGCCCTTAAAACTAACCTAATAGAAACCCTAACCCTAACACCTAACCCTAAGCCTAACCTAACCCTAACCCTAACCCTAGCCGTAACCCTAACCCTAACCCTAACCCTAGCCCTAACCCTAACCCTAACCTTAGCCCTAACCCTAACCCCTAACCCCTAACCGTAACGCTAACCCTAAGCCTAACCCCTAACCCCTAACCCCTAACCCTAACCCTAACCCTAAACCCTAACCCTAACCCTAACCCTAACCCTAGCCCTAACCCTAGCCCTAAGTCGTACCCTAACCCTAATCCTAACCCTAACGCAACCTTAACCCTATAACTAACCTTAGCCCTTAAAATTAACCTAATAGAAACCCTAACCCTAACTCCTAACCCTAAGCCTAACCTAACCCTAACCCTAACCCTAGCCGTAACCCTAACCCTAACCCTAACCCTAGCCCTAACCCTAACCCTAACCCTAACCTTAGCCCTAACCCTAACCCCTAACCCCTAACCGTAACGCTAACCCTAAGCCTAACCCCTAACCCCTAACCCCTATCCCTAACCATAACCCTAAACCCTAACCCTAACCCTAACCCTAACCCTAGCCCTAACCCTAGCCCTAAGTCGTACCCTAACCCTAATCCTAACCCGAACCCAACCTTAACCCTAAAACTAACCTTAGCCCTTAAAACTAACCTAATAGAAACCCTAACCCTAACTCCTAACCCTAAGCCTAACCTAACCCTAACCCTAACCCTAGCCGTAACCCTAACCCTAACCCTAACCCTAGCCCTAACCCTAACCCTAACCCTAACCCTAACCTTAGCCCTAACCCTAACCCCTAACCCCTAACCGTAACGCTAACCCTAAGCCTAACCCCTAACCCCTAACCCCTAACCCTAACCCTAACCCTAAACCCTAACCCTAACCCTAACCCTAACCCTAGCCCTAACCCTAGCCCTAAGTCGTACCCTAACCCTAATCCTAACCCTAACGCAACCTTAACCCTATAGCTAACCTTAGCCCTTAAAACTAACCTAATAGAAACCCTAACCCTAACTCCTAAACCTAAGCCTAACCTAACCCTAACCCTAACCCTAGCCGTAACCCTAACCCTAACCCTAACCCTAGCCCTAACCCTAACCCTAACCCTAACCCTAACCTTAGCCCTAACCCTAACCCCTAACCCCTAACCGTAACGCTAACCCTAAGCCTAACCCCTAAACCCTAACCCCTAACCCTAACCATAACCCTAAACCCTAACCCTAACCCTAACCCTAACCCTAGCCCTAACCCTAGCCCTAAGTCGTACCCTAACCCTAATCCTAACCCTAACCCAACCTTAACCCTATAGCTAACCTTAGCCCTTAAAACTAACCTAATAGAAACCCTAACCCTAACTCCTAACCCTAAGCCTAACCTAACCCTAACCCTAACCCTAGCCATAACCCTAACCCTAACACTAACCCTAGCCCTAACCCTAACCCTAACCCTAGCCGTAACCCTAACCCTAACCCTAACCCTAGCCCTAACCCTAACCCTAACCCTAACCCTAACCTTAGCCCTAACCCTAACCCCTAACCCCTAACCGTAACGCTAACCCTAAGCCTAACCCCTAACCCCTAACCCCTATCCCTAACCATAACCCTAAACCCTAACCCTAACCCTAACCCTAGCCCTAACCCTAGCCCTAAGTCGTACCCTAACCCTAATCCTAACCCGAACCCAACCTTAACCCTAAAACTAACCTTAGCCCTTAAAACTAACCTAATAGAAACCCTAACCCTAACTCCTAACCCTAAGCCTAACCTAACCCTAACCCTAACCCTAGCCGTAACCCTAACCCTAACCCTAACCCTAGCCCTAACCCTAACCCTAACCCTAACCCTAACCTTAGCCCTAACCCTAACCCCTAACCCCTAACCGTAACGCTAACCCTAAGCCTAACCCCTAACCCCTAACCCTAACCCTAACCCTAAACCCTAACCCTAACCCTAACCCTAACCCTAGCCCTAACCCTAGCCCTAAGTCGTACCCTAACCCTAATCCTAACCCTAACGCAACCTTAACCCTATAGCTAACCTTAGCCCTTAAAACTAACCTAATAGAAACCCTAACCCTAACTCCTAACCCTAAGCCTAACCTAACCCTAACCCTAACCCTAGCCGTAACCCTAACCCTAACCCTAACCCTAGCCCTAACCCTAACCCTAACCTTAGCCCTAACCCTAACCCCTAACCCCTAACCGTAACGCTAACCCTAAGCCTAACCCCTAACCCCTAACCCCTAACCCTAACCATAACCCTAAACCCTAACCCTAACCCTAACCCTAACCCTAGCCCTAACCCTAGCCCTAAGTCGTACCCTAACCCTAATCCTAACCCTAACCCAACCTTAACCCTAAAACTAACCTTAGCCCTTAAAACTAACCTAATAGAAACCCTAACCCTAACTCCTAACCCTAAGCCTAACCTAACCCTAACCCTAACCCTAGCCGTAACCCTAACCCTAACCCTAACCCTAGCCCTAACCCTAACCCTAACCTTAGCCCTAACCCTAACCCCTAACCCCTAACCGTAACGCTAACCCTAAGCCTAACACCTAACCCCTAACCCCTATCCCTAACCATAACCCTAAACCCTAACCCTAACCCTAACCCTAGCCCTAACCCTAGCCCTAAGTCGTACCCTAACCCTAATCCTAACCCTAACCCAACCTTAACCCTAAAACTAACCTTAGCCCTTAAAACTAAACTAATAGAAACCCTAACCCTAACTCCTAACCCTAAGCCTAACCTAACCCTAA
>NC_134191.1:11512325-11547325 GCF_964188355.1 Buteo buteo
TTAGCCCTTAAAACTAACCTAATAGAAACCCTAACCCTAACTCCTAACCCTAAGCCTAACCTAACCCTAACCCTAACCCTAGCCGTAACCCTAACCCTAACCCTAACCTTAGCCCTAACCCTAACCCTAACCTTAACCCTAACCTTAGCCCTAACCCTAACCCCTAACCGTAACGCTAACCCTAAGCCTAACCCCTAACCCCTAACCCCTAAACCTAACCCTAACCCTAAACCCTAACCCTAACCCTAACCCTAACACTAGCCCTAACCCTAGCCCTAAGTCGTACCATAACACTAATCCTAACCCTAACCCAACCTTAACCCTATAGCTAACCTTAGCCCTTAAAACTAACCTAATAGAAACCCTAACCCTAACTCCTAACCCTAAGCCTAACCTAACACTAACCCTAACCCTAACCCTAACCCTAACCCTAGCCCTAAGTCGTACCCTAACCCTAATCCTAACCCTAACCCAACCTTAACCTTAAAACTAACCTTAGCCCTTAAAACTAACCTAATAGAAACCCTAACCCTAACTCCTAACCCTAAGCCTAACCTAACCCTAACCCTAACCCTAGCCGTAACCCTACCCCTAACCCTAACCCTAGCCCTAACCCTAACCCTAACCTTAGCCCTAACCCTAACCCCTAACCCCTAACCGTAACGCTAACCCTAAGCCTAACCCCTAACCCCTAACCCCTAACCCTAACCATAACCCTAAACCCTAACCCTAACCCTAACCCTAACCCTAGCCCTAACCCTAGCCCTAAGTCGTACCCTAACCCTAATCCTAACCCTAACGCAACCTTAACCCTAAAACTAACCTTAGCCCTTAAAATTAACCTAATAGAAACCCTAACCCTAACTCCTAACCCTAAGCCTAACCTAACCCTAACCCTAAACCTAGCCGTAACCCTAACCCTAACCCTAACCCTAGACCTAACCCTAACCCTAACCCTAACCCTAACCTTAGCCCTCACCCTAACCCCTAACCCCTAACCGTAACGCTAACCCTAAGCCTAACCCCTAACCCCTAACCCCTATCCCTAACCATAACCCTAAACCCTAACCCTAACCCTAACCCTAACCCTAGCCCTAACCCTAGCCCTAAGTCGTACCCTAACCCTAATCCTAACCCTAACCCAACCTTAACCCTAAAACTAACCTTAGCCCTTAAAACTAACCTAATAGAAACCCTAACCCTAACTCCTAACCATAAGCCTAACCTAACCCTAACCCTAACCTTAGCCGTAACCCTAACCCTAACCCTAACCCTAGCCCTAACCCTAACCCTAACCCTAACCCTAACCTTAGCCCTAACCCTAACCCCTAACCCCTAACCGTAACGCTAACCCTAAGCCTAACCCCTAACCCCTAACCCCTAACCCTAACCCTAACCCTAACCCTAAACCCTAACCCTAACCCTAACCCTAACCCTAGCCCTAACCCTAGCCCTAAGTCGTACCCTAACCCTAATCCTAACCCTAACCCAACCTTAACCCTAAAACTAACCTTAGCCCTTAAAACTAACCTAATAGAAACCCTAACCCTAACTCCTAACCCTAAGCCTAACCTAACCCTAACCCTAACCCTAGCCGTAACCCTAACCCTAACCCTAACCCTAGCCCTAACCCTAACCCTAACCCTAACCCTAACCTTAGCCCTAACCCTAACCCCTAACCCCTAACCGTAACGCTAACCCTAAGCCTAACCCCTAACCCCTAACCCCTAACCCTAACCATAACCCTAAACCCTAACCCTAACCCTAACCCTAACCCTAGCCCTAACCCTAGCCCTAAGTCGTACCCTAACCCTAATCCTAACCCTAACCCAACCTTAACCCTAAAACTAACCTTAGCCCTTAAAACTAACCTAATAGAAACCCTAAACCTAACTCCTAACCCTAAGCCTAACCTAACCCTAACCCTAACCCTAGCCGTAACCCTAACCCTAACCCTAACCCTAACCCTAACCCTAACCCTAACCCTAACCCTAACCTTAGCCCTAACCCTAACCCCTAACCGTAACGCTAACCCTAAGCCTAACCCCTAACCCCTAACCCCTAACCCTAACCCTAACCCTAAACCCTAACCCTAACCCTAACCCTAACCCTAGCCCTAACCCTAGCCCTAAGTTGTACCCTAACCCTAATCCTAACCCTAACGCAACCTTAACCCTATAGATAACCTTAGCCCTTAAAACTAACCTAATAGAAACCCTAACCCTAACTCCTAACCCTAAGCCTAACCTAACCCTAACCCTAACCCTAGCCGTAACCCTAACCCTAACCCTAACCCTAGCCCTAACCCTAACCCTAACCCTAACCCTAACCTTAGCCCTAACCCTAACCCCTAACCCCTAACCGTAACGCTAACCCTAAGCCTAACCCCTAAACCCTAACCCCTAACCCTAACCCTAACCCTAAACCCTAACCCTAACCCTAACCCTAACCCTAGCCCTAACCCTAGCCCTAAGTCGTACCATAACCCTAATCCTAACCCTAACGCAACCTTAACCCTAAAACTAACCTTAGCCCTTAAAATTAACCTAATAGAAACCCTAACCCTAACTCCTAACCCTAAGCCTAACCTAACCCTAACCATAAGCCTAGCCGTAACCCTAACCCTAACCCTAACCCTAGCCCTAACCCTAACCCTAACCCTAACCCTAACCCTAACCTTAGCCCTAACCCTAACCCCTAACCCCTAACCGTAACGCTAACCCTAAGCCTAACCCCTAACCCCTAACCCCTAACCCTAACCCTAACCCTAAACCCTAACCCTAACCCTAACCCTAACCCTAGCCCTAACCCTAGCCCTAAGTCGTACCCTAACCCTAATCCTAACCCTAACCCAAACTTAACCCTAAAATTAACCTTAGCCCTTAAAACTAACCTAATAGAAACCCTAACCCTAACTCCTAACCCTAAGCCTAACCTAACCCTAACCCTAACCCTAGCCGTAACCCTAACCCTAACCCTAACCCTAGCCCTAACCCTAACCCTAACCCTAACCCTAACCTTAGCCCTAACCCTAACCCCTAACCCCTAACCGTAACGCTAACCCTAAGCCTAACCCCTAACCCCTAACCCCTAACCCTAACCCTAACCCTAACCCTAACCCTAACCCTAGCCCTAACCCTAGCCCTAAGTCGTACCCTAACCCTAATCCTAACCCTAACGCAACCTTAACCCTAAAACTAACCTTAGCCCTTAAAACTAACCTAATAGAAACCCTAACCCTAACTCCTAACCCTAAGCCTAACCTAACCCTAACCCTAACCCTAGCCGTAACCCTAACCCTAACCCTAACCCTAGCCCTAACCCTAACCCTAACCCTAACCTTAGCCCTAACCCTAACCCCTAACCCCTAACCGTAACGCTAACCCTAAGCCTAACCCCTAACCCCTAACCCTAACCCTAACCCTAAACCCTAACCCTAACCCTAACCCTAGCCCTAACCCTAGCCCTAAGTTGTACCCTAACCCTAATCCTAACCCTAACGCAACCTTAACCCTATAGCTAACCTTAGCCCTTAAAACTAACCTAATAGAAACCCTAACCCTAACTCCTAACCCTAAGCCTAACCTAACCCTAACCCTAACCCTAGCCGTAACCCTAACCCTAACCCTAACCCTAGCCCTAACCCTAACCCTAACCCTAACCCTAACCTTAGCCCTAACCCTAACCCCTAACCCCTAACTGTAACGCTAACCCTAAGCCTAACCCCTAACCCCTAACCCCTAACCCTAACCCTAACCCTAAACCCTAAGCCTAACCCTAACCCTAACCCTAGCCCTAACCCTAGCCCTAAGTCGTACCCTAACCCTAATCCTAACCCTAACCCAACCTTAACCCTAAAACTAACCTTAGCCCTTAAAACTAACCTAATAGAAACCCTAACCCTAACTCCTAACCCTAAGCCTAACCTAACCCTAACCCTAACCCTAACCCTAGCCCTAACCCTAGCCCTAAGTCGTACCCTAACCCTAATCCTAACCCTAACCCAACCTTAACCCTAAAACTAACCTTAGCCATTAAAACTAACCTAATAGAAACCCTAACCCTAACTCCTAACCCTAAGCCTAACCTAACCCTAACCCTAACCCTAGCCGTAACCCTAACCCTAACCCTAACCCTAGCCCTAACCCTAACCCTAACCTTAGCCCTAACCCTAATCCCTAACCCCTAACCGTAACGCTAACCCTAAGCCTAACCCCTAACCCCTAACCCCTAACCCTAACCATAACCCTAAACCCTAACCCTAACCCTAACCCTAACCCTAGCCCTAACCCTAGCCCTAAGTCGTACCCTAACCCTAATCCTAACCCTAACGCAACCTTAACCCTAAAACTAACCTTAGACCTTAAAATTAACCTAATAGAAACCCTAACCCTAACTCCTAACCCTAAGCCTAACCTAACCCTAACCCTAACCCTAACCCTAGCCCTAACCCTAGCCCTAAGTCGTACCCTAACCCTAATCCTAACCCTAACCCAACCTTAACCCTAAAACTAACCTTAGCCCTTAAAACTAACCTAATAGAAACCCTAACCCTAACTCCTAACCCTAAGCCTAACCTAACCCTAACCCTAACCCTAGCCGTAACCCTAACCCTAACCCTAACCCTAGCCCTAACCCTAACCTTAGCCCTAACCCTAACCCCTAACCCCTAACCGTAACGCTAACCCTAAGCCTAACCCCTAACCCCTAACCCCTAACCCTAACCCTAACCCTAAACCCTAACCCTAACCCTAACCCTAACCTTAGCCCTAACCTTAACCCCTAACCGTAACGCTAACCCTAAGCCTAACCCCTAACCCCTAACCCCTAACCCTAACCCTAACCCTAACCCTAACCCTAACCCTAGCCCTAACCCTAGCCCTAAGTCGTACCCTAACCCTAATCCTAACCCTAACCCAACCTTAACCCTAAAACTAACCTTAGCCCTTAAAACTAACCTAATAGAAACCCTAACCCTAACTCCTAACCCTAAGCCTAACCTAACCCTAACCCTAACCCTAGCCGTAACCCTAACCCTAACCCTAACCCTAGCCCTAACCCTAACCCTAACCCTAACCCTAACCTTAGCCCTAACCCTAACCCCTAACCCCTAACCGTAACGCTAACCCTAAGCCTAACCCCTAACCCCTAACCCCTAACCCTAACCCTAACCCTAAACCCTAACCCTAACCCTAACCCTAACCCTAGCCCTAACCCTAGCCCTAAGTCGTACCATAACCCTAATCCTAACCCTAACCCAACCTTAACCCTAAAACTAACCTTAGCCCTTAAAACTAACCTAATAGAAACCCTAACCCTAACTCCTAACCCTAAGCCTAACCTAACCCTAACCCTAACCCTAGCCGTAACCCTAACCCTAACCCTAACCCTAACCCTAACCCTAACCCTAACCCTAACCCTAACCTTAGCCCTAACCCTAACCCCTAACCCCTAACCGTAACGCTAACCCTAAGCCTAACCCCTAACCCCTAACCCCTAACCCTAACCTAACCCTAAACCCTAACCCTAACCCTAACCCTAACCCTAGCCCTAACCCTAGCCCTAAGTTGTACCCTAACCCTAATCCTAACCCTAACGCAACCTTAACCCTATAGATAACCTTAGCCCTTAAAACTAACCTAATAGAAACCCTAACCCTAACTCCTAACCCTAAGCCTAACCTAACCCTAACCCTAACCCTAGCCGTAACCCTAACCCTAACCCTAACCCTAGCCCTAACCCTAACCCTAACCCTAACCCTAACCTTAGCCCTAACCCTAACCCCTAACCCCTAACCGTAACGCTAACCCTAAGCCTAACCCCTAAACCCTAACCCCTAACCCTAACCCTAACCCTAAACCCTAACCCTAACCCTAACCCTAACCCTAGCCCTAACCCTAGCCCTAAGTCGTACCATAACCCTAATCCTAACCCTAACGCAACCTTAACCCTAAAACTAACCTTAGCCCTTAAAATTAACCTAATAGAAACCCTAACCCTAACTCCTAACCCTAAGCCTAACCTAACCCTAACCATAAGCCTAGCCGTAACCCTAACCCTAACCCTAACCCTAGCCCTAACCCTAACCCTAACCCTAACCCTAACCCTAACCTTAGCCCTAACCCTAACCCCTAACCCCTAACCGTAACGCTAACCCTAAGCCTAACCCCTAACCCCTAACCCCTAACCCTAACCCTAACCCTAAACCCTAACCCTAACCCTAACCCTAACCCTAGCCCTAACCCTAGCCCTAAGTCGTACCCTAACCCTAATCCTAACCCTAACCCAAACTTAACCCTAAAATTAACCTTAGCCCTTAAAACTAACCTAATAGAAACCCTAACCCTAACTCCTAACCCTAAGCCTAACCTAACCCTAACCCTAACCCTAGCCGTAACCCTAACCCTAACCCTAACCCTAGCCCTAACCCTAACCCTAAACCTAACCCTAACCTTAGCCCTAACCCTAACCCCTAACCCCTAACCGTAACGCTAACCCTAAGCCTAACCCCTAACCCCTAACCCCTAACCCTAACCCTAACCCTAACCCTAACCCTAACCCTAGCCCTAACCCTAGCCCTAAGTCGTACCCTAACCCTAATCCTAACCCTAACGCAACCTTAACCCTAAAACTAACCTTAGCCCTTAAAACTAACCTAATAGAAACCCTAACCCTAACTCCTAACCCTAAGCCTAACCTAACCCTAACCCTAACCCTAGCCGTAACCCTAACCCTAACCCTAACCCTAGCCCTAACCCTAACCCTAACCCTAACCTTAGCCCTAACCCTAACCCCTAACCCCTAACCGTAACGCTAACCCTAAGCCTAACCCCTAACCCCTAACCCTAACCCTAACCCTAAACCCTAACCCTAACCCTAACCCTAGCCCTAACCCTAGCCCTAAGTTGTACCCTAACCCTAATCCTAACCCTAACGCAACCTTAACCCTATAGCTAACCTTAGCCCTTAAAACTAACCTAATAGAAACCCTAACCCTAACTCCTAACCCTAAGCCTAACCTAACCCTAACCCTAACCCTAGCCGTAACCCTAACCCTAACCCTAACCCTAGCCCTAACCCTAACCCTAACCCTAACCCTAACCTTAGCCCTAACCCTAACCCCTAACCCCTAACTGTAACGCTAACCCTAAGCCTAACCCCTAACCCCTAACCCCTAACCCTAACCCTAACCCTAAACCCTAAGCCTAACCCTAACCCTAACCCTAGCCCTAAACCTAGCCCTAAGTCGTACCCTAACCCTAATCCTAACCCTAACCCAACCTTAACCCTAAAACTAACCTTAGCCCTTAAAACTAACCTAATAGAAACCCTAACCCTAACTCCTAACCCTAAGCCTAACCTAACCCTAACCCTAACCCTAACCCTAGCCCTAACCCTAGCCCTAAGTCGTACCCTAACCCTAATCCTAACCCTAACCCAACCTTAACCCTAAAACTAACCTTAGCCATTAAAACTAACCTAATAGAAACCCTAACCCTAACTCCTAACCCTAAGCCTAACCTAACCCTAACCCTAACCCTAGCCGTAACCCTAACCCTAACCCTAACCCTAGCCCTAACCCTAACCCTAACCTTAGCCCTAACCCTAATCCCTAACCCCTAACCGTAACGCTAACCCTAAGCCTAACCCCTAACCCCTAACCCCTAACCCTAACCATAACCCTAAACCCTAACCCTAACCCTAACCCTAACCCTAGCCCTAACCCTAGCCCTAAGTCGTACCCTAACCCTAATCCTAACCCTAACGCAACCTTAACCCTAAAACTAACCTTAGACCTTAAAATTAACCTAATAGAAACCCTAACCCTAACTCCTAACCCTAAGCCTAACCTAACCCTAACCCTAACCCTAACCCTAGCCCTAACCCTAGCCCTAAGTCGTACCCTAACCCTAATCCTAACCCTAACCCAACCTTAACCCTAAAACTAACCTTAGCCCTTAAAACTAACCTAATAGAAACCCTAACCCTAACTCCTAACCCTAAGCCTAACCTAACCCTAACCCTAACCCTAGCCGTAACCCTAACCCTAACCCTAACCCTAGCCCTAACCCTAACCTTAGCCCTAACCCTAACCCCTAACCCCTAACCGTAACGCTAACCCTAAGCCTAACCCCTAACCCCTAACCCCTAACCCTAACCCTAACCCTAAACCCTAACCCTAACCCTAACCCTAACCTTAGCCCTAACCCTAACCCCTAACCGTAACGCTAACCCTAAGCCTAACCCCTAACCCCTAACCCCTAACCCTAACCCTAACCCTAACCCTAACCCTAACCCTAGCCCTAACCCTAGCCCTAAGTCGTACCCTAACCCTAATCCTAACCCTAACCCAACCTTAACCCTAAAACTAACCTTAGCCCTTAAAACTAACCTAATAGAAACCCTAACCCTAACTCCTAACCCTAAGCCTAACCTAACCCTAACCCTAACCCTAGCCGTAACCCTAACCCTAACCCTAACCCTAGCCCTAACCCTAACCCTAACCCTAACCCTAACCTTAGCCCTAACCCTAACCCCTAACCCCTAACCGTAACGCTAACCCTAAGCCTAACCCCTAACCCCTAACCCCTAACCCTAACCCTAACCCTAAACCCTAACCCTAACCCTAACCCTAACCCTAGCCCTAACCCTAGCCCTAAGTCGTACCCTAACCCTAATCCTAACCCTAACCCAACCTTAACCCTAAAACTAACCTTAGCCCTTAAAACTAACCTAATAGAAACCCTAACCCTAACTCCTAACCCTAAGCCTAACCTAACCCTAACCCTAACCCTAGCCGTAACCCTAACCCTAACCCTAACCCTAGCCCTAACCCTAACCCTAACCCTAACCTTAGCCCTAACCCTAACCCCTAACCCCTAACCGTAACGCTAACCCTAAGCCTAACCCCTAACCCCTAACCCCTAACCCTAACCCTAACCCTAAACCCTAACCCTAACCCTAACCCTAGCCCTAACCCTAGCCCTAAGTTGTACCCTAACCCTAATCCTAACCCTAACGCAACCTTAACCCTATAGCTAACCTTAGCCCTTAAAACTAACCTAATAGAAACCCTAACCCTAACTCCTAACCCTAAGCCTAACCTAACCCTAACCCTAACCCTAGCCGTAACCCTAACCCTAACCCTAACCCTAGCCCTAACCCTAACCCTAACCCTAACCCTAACCTTAGCCCTAACCCTAACCCCTAACCCCTAACCGTAACGCTAACCCTAAGCCTAACCCCTAAACCCTAACCCCTAACCCTAACCCTAACCCTAAACCCTAACCCTAACCCTAACCCTAACCCTAGCCCTAACCCTAGCCCTAAGTCGTACCATAACCCTAATCCTAACCCTAACGCAACCTTAACCCTAAAACTAACCTTAGCCCTTAAAATTAACCTAATAGAAACCCTAACCCTAACTCCTAACCCTAAGCCTAACCTAACCCTAACCATAAACCTAGCCGTAACCCTAACCCTAACCCTAACCCTAGCCCTAACCCTAACCCTAACCCTAACCCTAACCCTAACCTTAGCCCTAACCCTAACCCCTAACCCCTAACCGTAACGCTAACCCTAAGCCTAACCCCTAACCCCTAACCCCTAACCCTAACCCTAACCCTAAACCCTAACCCTAACCCTAACCCTAACCCTAGCCCTAACCCTAGCCCTAAGTCGTACCCTAACCCTAATCCTAACCCTAACCCAACCTTAACCCTAAAATTAACCTTAGCCCTTAAAACTAACCTAATAGAAACCCTAACCCTAACTCCTAACCCTAAGCCTAACCTAACCCTAACCCTAACCCTAGCCGTAACCCTAACCCTAACCCTAACCCTAGCCCTAACCCTAACCCTAACCCTAACCCTAACCTTAGCCCTAACCCTAACCCCTAACCCCTAACCGTAACGCTAACCCTAAGCCTAACCCCTAACCCCTAACCCCTAACCCTAACCCTAACCCTAACCCTAACCCTAACCCTAGCCCTAACCCTAGCCCTAAGTCGTACCCTAACCCTAATCCTAACCCTAACGCAACCTTAACCCTAAAACTAACCTTAGCCCTTAAAACTAACCTAATAGAAACCCTAACCCTAACTCCTAACCCTAAGCCTAACCTAACCCTAACCCTAACCCTAGCCGTAACCCTAACCCTAACCCTAACCCTAGCCCTAACCCTAACCCTAACCCTAACCCTAACCTTAGCCCTAACCCTAACCCCTAACCCCTAACCGTAACGCTAACCCTAAGCCTAACCCCTAACCCCTAACACCTAACCCTAACCCTAACCCTAAACCCTAACCCTAACCCTAACCCTAACCCTAACCCTAACCCTAGCCCTAAGTTGTACCCTAACCCTAATCCTAACCCTAACGCAACCTTAACCCTATAGCTAACCTTAGCCCTTAAAACTAACCTAATAGAAACCCTAACCCTAACTCCTAACCCTAAGCCTAACCTAACCCTAACCCTAACCCTAGCCGTAACCCTAACCCTAACCCTAACCCTAGCCCTAACCCTAACCCTAACCCTAACCCTAACCTTAGCCCTAACCCTAACCCCTAACCCCTAACTGTAACGCTAACCCTAAGCCTAACCCCTAACCCCTAACCCCTAACCCTAACCCTAACCCTAAACCCTAACCCTAACCCTAACCCTAACCCTAGCCCTAACCCTAGCCCTAAGTCGTACCATAACCCTAATCCTAACCCTAACCCAACCTTAACCCTAAAACTAACCTTAGCCCTTAAAACTAACCTAATAGAAACCCTAACCCTAACTCCTAACCCTAAGCCTAACCTAACCCTAACCCTAACCCTAACCCTAGCCCTAACCCTAGCCCTAAGTCGTACCCTAACCCTAATCCTAACCCTAACCCAACCTTAACCCTAAAACTAACCTTAGCCATTAAAACTAACCTAATAGAAACCCTAACCCTAACTCCTAACCCTAAGCCTAACCTAACCCTAACCCTAACCCTAGCCGTAACCCTAACCCTAACCCTAACCCTAGCCCTAACCCTAACCCTAACCTTAGCCCTAACCCTAATCCCTAACCCCTAACCGTAACGCTAACCCTAAGCCTAACCCCTAACCCCTAACCCCTAACCCTAACCATAACCCTAAACCCTAACCCTAACCCTAACCCTAACCCTAGCCCTAACCCTAGCCCTAAGTCGTACCCTAACCCTAATCCTAACCCTAACCCAACCTTAACCCTAAAACTAACCTTAGCCCTTAAAACTAACCTAATAGAAAACCTAACCCTAACTCCTAACCCTAAGCCTAACCTAACCCTAACCCTAACCCTAGCCGTAACCCTAACCCTAACCCTAACCCTAGCCCTAACCCTAACCTTAGCCCTAACCCTAACCCCTAACCCCTAACCGTAACGCTAACCCTAAGCCTAACCCCTAACCCCTAACCCCTAACCCTAACCCTAACCCTAAACCCTAACCCTAACCCTAACCCTAACCTGAGCCCTAACCCTAACCCCTAACCGTAACGCTAACCCTAAGCCTAACCCCTAACCCCTAACCCCTAACCCTAACCCTAACCCTAACCCTAACCCTAAACCTAACCCTAGCCCTAACCCTAGCCCTAAGTCGTACCCTAACCCTAATCCTAACCCTAACCCAACCTTAACCCTAAAACTAACCTTAGCCCTTAAAACTAACCTAATAGAAACCCTAACCCTAACTCCTAACCCTAAGCCTAACCTAACCCTAACCCTAACCCTAGCCGTAACCCTAACCCTAACCCTAACCCTAGCCCTAACCCTAACCCTAACCCTAACCCTAACCTTAGCCCTAACCCTAACCCCTAACCCCTAACCGTAACGCTAACCCTAAGCCTAACCCCTAACCCCTAACCCCTAACCCTAACCCTAACCCTAACCCTAACCTTAGCCCTAACCCTAACCCCTAACCCGTAACTGTAACGCTAACCCTAAGCCTAACCCCTAACCCCTAACCCCTAACCCTAACCCTAACCCTAAACCCTAACCCTAACCCTAACCCTAACCCTAGCCCTAACCCTAGCCCTAAGTCGTACCATAACCCTAATCCTAACCCTAACCCAACCTTAACCCTAAAACTAACCTTAGCCCTTAAAACTAACCTAATAGAAACCCTAACCCTAACTCCTAACCCTAAGCCTAACCTAACCCTAACCCTAACCCTAACCCTAGCCCTAACCCTAGCCCTAAGTCGTACCCTAACCCTAATCCTAACCCTAACCCAACCTTAACCCTAAAACTAACCTTAGCCCTTAAAATTAACCTAATAGAAACCCTAACCCTAACTCCTAACCCTAAGCCTAACCTAACCCTAACCCTAACCCTAGCCGTAACCCTAACCCTAACCCTAACCCTAGCCCTAACCCTAACCCTAACCCTAACCCTAACCTTAGCCCTAACCCTAACCCCTAACCCCTAACTGTAACGCTAACCCTAAGCCTAACCCCTAACCCCTAACCCCTAACCCTAACCCTAACCCTAAACCCTAGCCGTAACCCTAACCCTAACCCTAACCCTAACCCTAACCCTAGCCCTAACCCTAACCCTAACCTTAGCCCTAACCCTAATCCCTAACGCCTAACCGTAACGCTAACCCTAAGCCTAACCCCTAACCCCTAACCCCTAACCCTAACCATAACCCTAAACCCTAACCCTAACCCTAACCCTAACCCTAACCCTAACCCTAGCCCTAACCCTAGCCCTAAGTTGTACCCTAACCCTAATCCTAACCCTAACGCAACCTTAACCCTATAGCTAACCTTAGCCCTTAAAACTAACCTAATAGAAACCCTAACCCTAACTCCTAACCCTAAGCCTAACCTAACCCTAACCCTAACCCTAGCCGTAACCCTAACCCTAACCCTAACCCTAGCCCTAACCCTAACCCTAACCCTAACCCTAACCTTAGCCCTAACCCTAACCCCTAACCCCTAACTGTAACGCTAACCCTAAGCCTAACCCCTAACCCCTAACCCCTAACCCTAACCCTAACCCTAAACCCTAACCCTAACCCTAACCCTAACCCTAGCCCTAACCCTAGCCCTAAGTCGTACCCTAACCCTAATCCTAACCCTAACCCAACCTTAACCCTAAAACTAACCTTAGCCATTAAAACTAACCTAATAGAAACCCTAACCCTAACTCCTAACCCTAAGCCTAACCTAACCCTAACCCTAACCCTAGCCGTAACCCTAACCCTAACCCTAACCCTAGCCCTAACCCTAACCCTAACCTTAGCCCTAACCCTAATCCCTAACCCCTAACCGTAACGCTAACCCTAAGCCTAACCCCTAACCCCTAACCCCTAACCCTAACCATAACCCTAACCCCTAACCCTAACCCTAACCCTAACCCTAGCCCTAACCCTAGCCCTAAGTCGTACCCTAACCCTAATCCTAACCCTAACGCAACCTTAACCCTAAAACTAACCTTAGACCTTAAAATTAACCTAATAGAAACCCTAACCCTAACTCCTAACCCTAAGCCTAACCTAACCCTAACCCTAACCCTAACCCTAGCCCTAACCCTAGCCCTAAGTCGTACCCTAACCCTAATCCTAACCCTAACCCAACCTTAACCCTAAAACTAACCTTAGCCCTTAAAACTAACCTAATAGAAACCCTAACCCTAACTCCTAACCCTAAGCCTAACCTAACCCTAACCCTAACCCTAGCCGTAACCCTAACCCTAACCCTAACCCTAGCCCTAACCCTAACCCTAACCTTAGCCCTAACCCTAACCCCTAACCCCTAACCGTAACGCTAACCCTAAGCCTAACCCCTAACCCCTAACCCCTAACCCTAACCATAACCCTAAACCCTAACCCTAACCCTAACCCTAACCCTAGCCCTAACCCTAGCCCTAAGTCGTACCCTAACCCTAATCCTAACCCTAACGCAACCTTAACCCTAAAACTAACCTTAGCCCTTAAAATTAACCTAATAGAAACCCTAACCCTAACTCCTAACCCTAAGCCTAACCTAACCCTAACCCTAACCCTAGCCGTAACCCTAACCCTAACCCTAACCCTAGCCCTAACCCTAACCCTAACCCTAACCCTAACCTTAGCCCTAACCCTAACCCCTAACCCCTAACCGTAACGCTAACCCTAAGCCTAACCCCTAACCCCTAACCCCTATCCCTAACCATAACCCTAAACCCTAACCCTAACCCTAACCCTAACCCTAGCCCTAACCCTAGCCCTAAGTCGTACCCTAACCGTAATCCTAACCCGAACCCAACCTTAACCCTAAAACTAACCTTAGCCCTTAAAACTAACCTAATAGAAACCCTAACCCTAACTCCTAACCCTAAGCCTAACCCAACCCTAACCCTAACCCTAGCCGTAACCCTAACCCTAACCCTAACCCTAGCCCTAACCCTAACCCTAACCCTAACCCTAACCTTAGCCCTAACCCTAACCCCTAACCCCTAACCGTAACGCTAACCCTAAGCCTAACCCCTAACCCCTAACCCCTAACCCTAACCCTAACCCTAAACCCTAACCCTAACCCTAACCCTAACCCTAGCCCTAACCCTAGCCCTAAGTCATACCCTAACCCTAATCCTAACCCTAACCCAACCTTAACCCTAAAACTAACCTTAGCCCTTAAAACTAACCTAATAGAAACCCTAACCCTAACTCCTAACCCTAAGCCTAACCTAACCCTAACCCTAACCCTAGCCGTAACCCTAACCCTAACCCTAACCCTAGCCCTAACCCTAACCCTAACCCTAACCCTAACCTTAGCCCTAACCCTAACCCCTAACCCCTAACCGTAACGCTAACCCTAAGCCTAACCCCTAACCCCTAACCCCTAACCCTAACCCTAACCCTAAACCCTAACCCTAACCCTAACCCTAACCCTAGCCCTAACCCTAGCCCTAAGTCGTACCCTAACCCTAATCCTAACCCTAACCCAACCTTAACCCTAAAACTAAACTTAGCCCTTAAAACTAACCTAATAGAAACCCTAACCCTAACTCCTAACCCTAAGTCTAACCTAACCCTAACCCTAACCCTAGCCGTAACCCTAACCCTAACCCTAACCCTAGCCCTAACCCTAACCCTAACCCTAACCCTAACCTTAGCCCTAACCCTAACCCCTAACCCCTAACCGTAACGCTAACCCTAAGCCTAACCCCTAACCCCTAACCCCTAACCCTAACCCTAACCCTAAACCCTAACCCTAACCCTAACCCTAACCCTAGCCCTAACCCTAGCCCTAAGTCGTACCCTAACCCTAATCCTAACCCTAACGCAACCTTAACCCTATAGCTAACCTTAGCCCTTAAAACTAACCTAATAGAAACCCTAACCCTAACTCCTAACCCTAAGCCTAACCTAACCCTAACCCTAACCCTAGCCGTAACCCTAACCCTAACCCTAACCCTAGCCCTAACCCTAACCCTAACCTTAGCCCTAACCCTAATCCCTAACCCCTAACCGTAACGCTAACCCTAAGCCTAACCCCTAAACCCTAACCCCTAACCCTAACCATAACCCTAAACCCTAACCCTAACCCTAACCCTAACCCTAGCCCTAACCCTAGCCCTAAGTCGTACCCTAACCCTAATCCTAACCCTAACGCAACCTTAACCCTAAAACTAACCTTAGACCTTAAAATTAACCTAATAGAAACCCTAACCCTAACTCCTAACCCTAAGCCTAACCTAACCCTAACCCTAACCCTAACCCTAGCCCTAACCCTAGCCCTAAGTCGTACCCTAACCCTAATCCTAACCCTAACCCAACCTTAACCCTAAAACTAACCTTAGCCCTTAAAACTAACCTAATAGAAACCCTAACCCTAACTCCTAACCCTAAGCCTAACCTAACCCTAACCCTAACCCTAGCCGTAACCCTAACCCTAACCCTAACCCTAGCCCTAACCCTAACCCTAACCTTAGCCCTAACCCTAACCCCTAACCCCTAACCGTAACGCTAACCCTAAGCCTAACCCCTAACCCCTAACCCCTAACCCTAACCATAACCCTAAACCCTAACCCTAACCCTAACCCTAGCCCTAAGTCGTACCCTAACCCTAATCCTAACCCTAACGCAACCTTAACCCTAAAACTAACCTTAGCCCTTAAAATTAACCTAATAGAAACCCTAACCCTAACTCCTAACCCTAAGCCTAACCTAACCCTAACCCTAACCCTAGCCGTAACCCTAACCCTAACCCTAACCCTAGCCCTAACCCTAACCCTAACCCTAACCCTAACCTTAGCCCTAACCCTAACCCCTAACCCCTAACCGTAACGCTAACCCTAAGCCTAACCCCTAACCCCTAACCCCTATCCCTAACCATAACCCTAAACCCTAACCCTAACCCTAACCCTAACCCTAGCCCTAACCCTAGCCCTAAGTCGTACCCTAACCCTAATCCTAACCCGAACCCAACCTTAACCCTAAAACTAACCTTAGCCCTTAAAACTAACCTAATAGAAACCCTAACCCTAACTCCTAACCCTAAGCCTAACCCAACCCTAACCCTAACCCTAGCCGTAACCCTAACCCTAACCCTAACCCTAGCCCTAACCCTAACCCTAACCCTAACCCTAACCTTAGCACTAACCCTAACCCCTAACCCCTAACCGTAACGCTAACCCTAAGCCTAACCCCTAACCCCTAACCCCTAACCCTAACCCTAACCCTAAACCCTAACCCTAACCCTAACCCTAACCCTAGCCCTAACCCTAGCCCTAAGTCGTACCCTAACCCTAATCCTAACCCTAACCCAACCTTAACCCTAAAACTAACCTTAGCCCTTAAAACTAACCTAATAGAAACCCTAACCCTAACTCCTAACCCTAAGCCTAACCTAACCCTAACCCTAACCCTAGCCGTAACCCTAACCCTAACCCTAACCCTAGCCCTAACCCTAACCCCTAACCCCTAACCGTAACGCTAACCCTAAGCCTAACCCCTAACCCCTAACCCCTAACCCTAACCCTAACCCTAAACCCTAACCCTAACCCTAACCCTAACCCTAGCCCTAACCCTAGCCCTAAGTCGTACCCTAACCCTAATCCTAACCCTAACCCAACCTTAACCCTAAAACTAACCTTAGCCCTTAAAACTAACCTAATAGAAACCCTAACCCTAACTCCTAACCCTAAGCCTAACCTAACCCTAACCCTAACCCTAGCCGTAACCCTAACCCTAACCCTAACCCTAGCCCTAACCCTAACCCTAACCCTAACCCTAACCTTAGCCCTAACCCTAACCCCTAACCCCTAACCGTAACGCTAACCCTAAGCCTAACCCCTAACCCCTAACCCCTAACCCTAACCCTAACCCTAAACCCTAACCCTAACCCTAACCCTAACCCTAGCCCTAACCCTAGCCCTAAGTCGTACCCTAACCCTAATCCTAACCCTAACGCAACCTTAACCCTATAGCTAACCTTAGCCCTTAAAACTAACCTAATAGAAACCCTAACCCTAACTCCTAACCCTAAGCCTAACCTAACCCTAACCCTAACCCTAGCCGTAACCCTAACCCTAACCCTAACCCTAGCCCTAACCCTAACCCTAACCCTATCCCTAACCTTAGCCCTAACCCTAACCCCTAACCCCTAACCGTAACGCTAACCCTAAGCCTAACCCCTAACCCCTAACCCCTAACCCTAACCCTAACCCTAAACCCTAACCCTAACCCTAACCCTAACCCTAGCCCTAACCCTAGCCCTAAGTCGTACCATAACCCTAATCCTAACCCTAACCCAACCTTAACCCTAAAACTAACCTTAGCCCTTAAAACTAACCTAATAGAAACCCTAACCCTAACTCCTAACCCTAAGCCTAACCTAACCCTAACCCTAACCCTAGCCGTAACCCTAACCCTAACCCTAACCCTAGCCCTAACCCTAACCCTAACCCTAACCCTAACCTTAGCCCTAACCCTAACCCCTAACCCCTAACCGTAACGCTAACCCTAAGCCTAACCCCTAACCCCTAACCCCTAACCCTAACCCTAACCCTAAACCCTAACCCTAACCCTAACCCTAACCCTAGCCCTAACCCTAGCCCTAAGTCGTACCCTAACCCTAATCCTAACCCTAACGCAACCTTAACCCTATAGCTAAACTTAGCCCTTAAAACTAACCTAATAGAAACCCTAAACCTAACTCCTAACCCTAAGCCTAACCTAACCCTAACCCTAACCCTAGCCGTAACCCTAACCCTAACCCTAACCCTAGCCCTAACCCTAACCCTAACCCTAACCCTAACCTTAGCCCTAACCCTAACCCCTAACCCCTAACCGTAACGCTAACCCTAAGCCTAACCCTAACCCCTAACCCCTAACCCTATCCCTAACCCTAAACCCTAACCCTAACCCTAACCCTAACCCTAGCCCTAACCCTAGCCCTAAGTCGTACCCTAACCCTAATCCTAACCCGAACCCAACCTTAACCCTAAAACTAACCTTAGCCCTTAAAACTAACCTAATAGAAACCCTAAACCTAAATCCTAACCCTAAGCCTAACCTAACCCTAACCCTAACCCTAGCCGTAACCCTAACCCTAACCCTAACCCTAACCCTAGCCCTAACCCTAGCCCTAAGTCGTACCCTAACCCTAATCCTAACCCTAACCCAACCTTAACCCTAAAACTAACCTTAGCCCTTAAAACTAACCTAATAGAAACCCTAACCCTAACTCCTAACCCTAAGCCTAACCTAACCCTAACCCTAACCCTAGCCGTAACCCTAACCCTAACCCTAACCCTAGCCCTAACCCTAACCCTAACCCTAACCCTAACCTTAGCCCTAACCCTAACACCTAACCCCTAACCGTAACGCTAACCCTAAGCCTAACCCCTAACCCCTAACCCCTAACCCTAACCCTAACCCTAAACCCTAACCCTAACCCTAACCCTAACCCTAGCCCTAACCCTAGCCCTAAGTCGTACCCTAACCCTAATCCTAACCCTAACGCAACCTTAACCCTATAGCTAAACTTAGCCCTTAAAACTAACCTAATAGAAACCCTAAACCTAACTCCTAACCCTAAGCCTAACCTAACCCTAACCCTAACCCTAGCCGTAACCCTAACCCTAACCCTAACCCTAGCCCTAACCCTAACCCTAACCCTAACCTTAGCCCTAACCCTAACCCCTAACCCCTAACCGTAACGCTAACCCTAAGCCTAACCCCTAACCCCTAACCCCTAACCCTAACCCTAACCCTAAACCCTAACCCTAACCCTAACCCTAACCCTAGCCCTAACCCTAGCCCTAAGTCGTACCCTAACCCTAATCCTAACCCTAACGCAACCTTAACCCTAAAACTAACCTTAGCCCTTAAAACTAACCTAATAGAAACCCTAACCCTAACTCCTAACCCTAAGCCTAACCTAACCCTAACCCTAACCCTAGCCGTAACCCTAACCCTAACCCTAACCCTAGCCCTAACCCTAACCCTAACCCTAACCCTAACCCTAACCCTAACCTTAGCCCTAACCCTAACCCCTAACCCCTAACCTTAACGCTAACCCTAAGCCTAACCCCTAACCCCTAACCCCTAACCCTAACCATAACCCTAAACCCTAACCCTAACCCTAACCCTAACCCTAGCCCTAACCGTAGCCCTAAGTCGTACCCTAACCCTAATCCTAACCCGAACCCAACCTTAACCCTAAAACTAACCTTAGCCCTTAAAACTAACCTAATAGAAACCCTAACCCTAACTCCTAACCCTAAGCCTAACCTAACCCTAACCCTAACCCTAGCCGTAACCCTAACCCTAACCCTAACCCTAGCCCTAACCCTAACCCTAACCCTAACCCTAACCTTAGCCCTAACCCTAACCCCTAACCCCTAACCGTAACGCTAACCCTAAGCCTAACCCCTAACCCCTAACCCCTAACCCTAACCCTAACCCTAAACCCTAATCCTAACCCTAACCCTAACCCTAGCCCTAACCCTAGCCCTAAGTCGTACCCTAACCCTAATCCTAACCCTAACCCAACCTTAACCCTAAAACTAACCTTAGCCCTTAAAACTAACCTAATAGAAACCCTAACCCTAACTCCTAACCCTAAGCCTAACCTAACCCTAACCCTAACCCTAGCCGTAACCCTAACCCTAACCCTAACCCTAGCCCTAACCCTAACGCTAACCTTAGCCCTAACCCTAACCCCTAACCCCTAACCGTAACGCTAACCCTAAGCCTAACCCCTAACCCCTAACCCCTAACCCTAAACCCTAACCCTAACCCTAACCCTAACCCTAGCCCTAAACCTAGCCCTAAGTCGTACCCTAACCCTAATCCTAACCCTAACATAACCTTAACCCTAAAACTAACCTTAGCCCTTAAAACTAACCTAATAGAAACCCTAACCCTAACTCCTAACCCTAAGCCTAACCTAACCCTAACCCTAACCCTAGCCGTAACCCTAACCCTAACCCTAACCCTAGCCCTAACCCTAACCCTAACCCTAACCCTAACCTTAGCCCTAACCCTAACCCCTAACCCCTAACCGTAACGCTAACCCTAAGCCTAACCCCTAACCCCTAACCCCTAACCCTAACCCTAACCCTAAACCCTAACCCTAACCCTAATCCTAACCCTAGCCCTAACCCTAGCCCTAAGTCGTACCATAACCCTAATCCTAACCCTAACCCAACCTTAATCCTAAAACTAAACTTAGCCCTTAAAACTAACCTAATAGAAACCCTAACCCTAACTCCTAACCCTAAGCCTAACCTAACCCTAACCCTAACCCTAACCCTAGCCCTAACCCTAGCCCTAAGTCGTACCCTTACCCTAATCCTAACCCTAACCCAACCTTAACCCTAAAACTAACCTTAGCCCTTAAAACTAACCTAATAGAAACCCTAACCCTAACTCCTAACCCTAAGCCTAACCTAACCCTAACCCTAACCCTAGCCGTAACCCTAACCCTAACCCTAACCCTAGCCCTAACCCTAACCCTAACCCTAACCCTAACCTTAGCCCTAACCCTAACCCCTAACCCCTAACCGTAACGCTAACCCTAAGCCTAACCCCTAACCCCTAACCCCTAACCCTAACCCTAACCCTAAACCCTAACCCTAACCCTAACCCTAACCCTAGCCCTAACCCTAGCCCTAAGTCGTACCCTAACCCTAATCCTAACCCTAACCCAACCTTAACCCTAAAACTAACCTTAGCCCTTAAAACTAACCTAATAGAAACCCTAACCCTAACTCCTAACCCTAAGCCTAACCTAACCCTAACCCTAACCCTAGCCGTAACCCTAACCCTAACCCTAACCCTAGCCCTAACCCTAACCCTAACCCTAACCCTAACCTTAGCCCTAACCCTAACCCCTAACCCCTAACCGTAACGCTAACCCTAAGCCTAACCCCTAACCCCTAACCCCTAACCCCTAACCCTAACCCTAAACCCTAACCCTAACCCTAACCCTAACCCTAGCCCTAACCCTAGCCCTAAGTCGTACCCTAACCCTAATCCTAACCCTAACCCAACCTTAACCCTAAAACTAACCTTAGCCCTTAAAACTAACCTAATAGAAACCCTAACCCTAACTCCTAACCCTAAGCCTAACCTAACCCTAACCCTAACCCTAGCCGTAACCCTAACCCTAACCCTAACCCTAGCCCTAACCCTAACCCTAACCCTAACCCTAACCTTAGCCCTAACCCTAACCCCTAACCCCTAACCGTAACGCTAACCCTAAGCCTAACCCCTAACCCCTAACACCTAACCCTAACCCTAACCCTAAACCCTAACCCTAACCCTAACCCTAACCCTAGCCCTAACCCTAGCCCTAAGTCGTACCGTAACCCTAATCCTAACCCTAACCCAACCTTAACCCTAAAACTAACCTTAGCCCTTAAAACTAACCTAATAGAAACCCTAAACCTAACTCCTAACCCTAAGCCTAACCTAACCCTAACCCTAACCCTAGCCGTAACCCTAACCCTAACCCTAACCCTAGCCCTAACCCTAACCCTAACCCTAACCCTAACCTTAGCCCTAACCCTAACCCCTAACCCCTAACCGTAACGCTAACCCTAAGCCTAACCCCTAACCCCTAACCCCTAACCCTAACCCTAACCCTAAACCCTAAGCCTAACCCTAACCCTAACCCTAGCCCTAACCCTAGCCCTAAGTCGTACCCTAACCCTAATCCTAACCCTAACGCAACCTTAACCCTATAGCTAACCTTAGCCCTTAAAACTAACCTAATAGAAACCCTAACCCTAACTCCTAACCCTAAGCCTAACCTAACCCTAACCCTAACCCTAGCCGTAACCCTAACCCTAACCCTAACCCTAGCCCTAACCCTATCCCTAACCTTAGCCCTAACCCTAACCCCTAACCCCTAACCGTAACGCTAACCCTAAGCCTAACCCCTAACCCCTAACCCCTAACCCTAACCCTAACCCTAAACCCTAACCCTAACCCTAAGCCTAACCCTAGCCCTAACCCTAGCCCTAAGTCGTACCCTAACCCTAATCCTAACCCTAACCCAACCTTAACCCTAAAACTAACCTTAGCCCTTAAAACTAACCTAATAGAAACCCTAACCCTAACTCCTAACCCTAAGCCTAACCTAACCCTAACCCTAACCCTAGCCGTAACCCTAACCCTAACCCTAACCCTAGCCCTAACCCTAACCCTAACCCTAACCTTAGCCCTAACCCTAACCCCTAACCCCTAACCGTAACGCTAACCCTAAGCCTAACCCCTAACCCCTAACCCCTAACCCTAACCCTAACCCTAAACCCTAACCCTAACCCTAACCCTAACCCTAGCCCTAACCCTAGCCCTAAGTCGTACCCTAACCCTAATCCTAACCCTAACGCAACCTTAACCCTATAGCTAACCTTAGCCCTTAAAACTAACCTAATAGAAACCCTAACCCTAACTCCTAACCCTAAGCCTAACCTAACCCTAACCCTAACCCTAGCCGTAACCCTAACCCTAACCCTAACCCTAGCCCTAACCCTAACCCTAACCCTAACCCTAACCTTAGCCCTAACCCTAACCCCTAACCCCTAACCGTAACGCTAACCCTAAGCCTAACCCCTAACCCCTAACCCCTAACCCTAACCCTAACCCTAAACCCTAACCCTAACCCTAACCCTAACCCTAGCCCTAACCCTAGCCCTAAGTCGTACCCTAACCCTAATCCTAACCCTAACCCAACCTTAACCCTAAAACTAACCTTAGCCCTTAAAACTAACCTAATAGAAACCCTAACCCTAACTCCTAACCCTAAGCCTAACCTAACCCTAACCCTAACCCTAGCCGTAACCCTAACCCTAACCCTAACCGTAACCCTAACCCTAACCTTAGCCCTAACCCTAACCCCTAACCCCTAACCGTAACGCTAACCCTAAGCCTAACCCCTAACCCCTAACCCCTAACCCTAACCCTAACCCTAAACCCTAACCCTAACCCTAACCCTAACCCTAGCCCTAACCCTAGCCCTAAGTCGTACCCTAACCCTAATCCTAACCCTAACCCAACCTTAACCCTAAAACTAACCTTAGCCCTTAAAACTAACCTAATAGAAACCCTAACCCTAACTCCTAACCCTAAGCCTAACCTAACCCTAACCCTAACCCTAGCCGTAACCCTAACCCTAACCCTAACCCTAGCCCTAACCCTAACCCTAACCTTAGCCCTAACCCTAACCCCTAACCCCTAACCGTAACGCTAACCCTAAGCCTAACCCCTAACCCCTAACCCCTAACCCTAACCATAACCCTAAACCCTAACCCTAACCCTAACCCTAACACTAGCCCTAACCCTAGCCCTAAGTCGTACCCTAACCCTAATCCTAACCCTAACGCAACCTTAACCCTAAAACTAACCTTAGCCCTTAAAATTAACCTAATAGAAACCCTAACCCTAACTCCTAACCCTAAGCCTAACCTAACCCTAACCCTAACCCTAGCCGTAACCCTAACCCTAACCCTAACCCTAGCCCTAACCCTAACCCTAACCCTAACCCTAACCTTAGCCCTAACCCTAACCCCTAACCCCTAACCGTAACGCTAACCCTAAGCCTAACCCCTAACCCCTAACCCCTATCCCTAACCATAACCCTAAACCCTAACCCTAACCCTAACCCTAACCCTAGCCCTAACCCTAGCCCTAAGTCGTACCCTAACCCTAATCCTAACCCGAACCCAACCTTAACCCTAAAACTAACCTTAGCCCTTAAAACTAACCTAATAGAAACCCTAACCCTAACTCCTAACCCTAAGCCTAACCCAACCCTAACCCTAACCCTAGCCGTAACCCTAACCCTAACCCTAACCCTAGCCCTAACCCTAACCCTAACCCTAACCCTAACCCTAACCTTAGCCCTAACCCTAACCCCTAACCCCTAACCGTAACGCTAACCCTAAGCCTAACCCCTAACCCCTAACCCCTAACCCTAACCCTAACCCTAAACCCTAACCCTAACCCTAACCCTAACCCTAGCCCTAACCCTAGCCCTAAGTCATACCCTAACCCTAATCCTAACCCTAACCCAACCTTAACCCTAAAACTAACCTTAGCCCTTAAAACTAACCTAATAGAAACCCTAACCCTAACTCCTAACCCTAAGCCTAACCTAACCCTAACCCTAACCCTAGCCGTAACCCTAACCCTAACCCTAACCCTAGCCCTAACCCTAACCCTAACCCTAACCCTAACCTTAGCCCTAACCCTAACCCCTAACCCCTAACCGTAACGCTAACCCTAAGCCTAACCCCTAACCCCTAACCCCTAACCCTAACCCTAACCCTAAACCCTAACCCTAACCCTAACCCTAACCCTAGCCCTAACCCTAGCCCTAAGTCGTACCCTAACCCTAATCCTAACCCTAACCCAACCTTAACCCTAAAACTAACCTTAGCCCTTAAAACTAACCTAATAGAAACCCTAACCCTAACTCCTAACCCTAAGCCTAACCTAACCCTAACCCTAACCCTAGCCGTAACCCTAACCCTAACCCTAACCCTAGCCCTAACCCTAACCCTAACCCTAACCCTAACCTTAGCCCTAACCCTAACCCCTAACCCCTAACCGTAACGCTAACCCTAAGCCTAACCCCTAACCCCTAACCCCTAACCCTAACCCTAACCCTAAACCCTAACCCTAACCCTAACCCTAACCCTAGCCCTAACCCTAGCCCTAAGTCGTACCCTAACCCTAATCCTAACCCTAACGCAACCTTAACCCTATAGCTAACCTTAGCCATTAAAACTAACCTAATAGAAACCCTAACCCTAACTCCTAACCCTAAGCCTAACCTAACCCTAACCCTAACCCTAGCCGTAACCCTAACCCTAACCCTAACCCTAGCCCTAACCCTAACCCTAACCTTAGCCCTAACCCTAATCCCTAACCCCTAACCGTAACGCTAACCCTAAGCCTAACCCCTAAACCCTAACCCCTAACCCTAACCATAACCCTAAACCCTAACCCTAACCCTAACCCTAACCCTAGCCCTAACCCTAGCCCTAAGTCGTACCCTAACCCTAATATTAACCCTAACGCAACCTTAACCCTAAAACTAACCTTAGACCTTAAAATTAACCTAATAGAAACCCTAACCCTAACTCCTAACCCTAAGCCTAACCTAACCCTAACCCTAACCCTAACCCTAGCCCTAACCCTAGCCCTAAGTCGTACCCTAACCCTAATCCTAACCCTAACCCAACCTTAACCCTAAAACTAACCTTAGCCCTTAAAACTAACCTAATAGAAACCCTAACCCTAACTCCTAACCCTAAGCCTAACCTAACCCTAACCCTAACCCTAGCCGTAACCCTAACCCTAACCCTAACCCTAGCCCTAACCCTAACCCTAACCTTAGCCCTAACCCTAACCCCTAACCCCTAACCGTAACGCTAACCCTAAGCCTAACCCCTAACCCCTAACCCCTAACCCTAACCATAACCCTAAACCCTAACCCTAACCCTAACCCTAACCCTAGCCCTAACCCTAGCCCTAGGTCGTACCCTAACCCTAATCCTAACCCTAACGCAACCTTAACCCTAAAACTAACCTTAGCCCTTAAAATTAACCTAATAGAAACCCTAACCCTAACTCCTAACCCTAAGCCTAACCTAACCCTAACCCTAACCCTAGCCGTAACCCTAACCCTAACCCTAACCCTAGCCCTAACCCTAACCCTAACCCTAACCCTAACCTTAGCCCTAACCCTAACCCCTAACCCCTAACCGTAACGCTAACCCTAAGCCTAACCCCTAACCCCTAACCCCTATCCCTAACCATAACCCTAAACCCTAACCCTAACCCTAACCCTAACCCTAGCCCTAACCCTAGCCCTAAGTCGTACCCTAACCCTAATCCTAACCCGAACCCAACCTTAACCCTAAAACTAACCTTAGCCCTTAAAACTAACCTAATAGAAACCCTAACCCTAACTCCTAACCCTAAGCCTAACCCAACCCTAACCCTAACCCTAGCCGTAACCCTAACCCTAACCCTAACCCTAGCCCTAACCCTAACCCTAACCCTAACCCTAACCTTAGCCCTAACCCTAACCCCTAACCCCTAACCGTAACGCTAACCCTAAGCCTAACCCCTAACCCCTAACCCCTAACCCTAACCCTAACCCTAAACCCTAACCCTAACCCTAACCCTAACCCTAGCCCTAACCCTAGCCCTAAGTCGTACCCTAACCCTAATCCTAACCCTAACCCAACCTTAACCCTAAAACTAACCTTAGCCCTTAAAACTAACCTAATAGAAACCCTAACCCTAACTCCTAACCCTAAGCCTAACCTAACCCTAACCCTAACCCTAGCCGTAACCCTAACCCTAACCCTAACCCTAGCCCTAACCCTAACCCTAACCCTAACCCTAACCTTAGCCCTAACCCTAACCCCTAACCCCTAACCGTAACGCTAACCCTAAGCCTAACCCCTAACCCCTAACCCCTAACCCTAACCCTAACCCTAAACCCTAACCCTAACCCTAACCCTAACCCTAGCCCTAACCCTAGCCCTAAGTCGTACCCTAACCCTAATCCTAACCCTAACCCAACCTTAACCCTAAAACTAACCTTAGCCCTTAAAACTAACCTAATAGAAACCCTAACCCTAACTCCTAACCCTAAGCCTAACCTAACCCTAACCCTAACCCTAGCCGTAACCCTAACCCTAACCCTAACCCTAGCCCTAACCCTAACCCTAACCCTAACCCTAACCTTAGCCCTAACCCTAACCCCTAACCCCTAACCGTAACGCTAACCCTAAGCCTAACCCCTAACCCCTAACCCCTAACCCTAACCCTAACCCTAAACCCTAACCCTAACCCTAACCCTAACCCTAGCCCTAACCCTAGCCCTAAGTCGTACCCTAACCCTAATCCTAACCCTAACGCAACCTTAACCCTATAGCTAACCTTAGCCCTTAAAACTAACCTAATAGAAACCCTAACCCTAACTCCTAACCCTAAGCCTAACCTAACCCTAACCCTAACCCTAGCCGTAACCCTAACCCTAACCCTAACCCTAGCCCTAACCCTAACCCTAACCCTATCCCTAACCTTAGCCCTAACCCTAACCCCTAACCCCTAACCGTAACGCTAACCCTAAGCCTAACCCCTAACCCCTAACCCCTAACCCTAACCCTAACCCTAAACCCTAACCCTAACCCTAACCCTAACCCTAGCCCTAACCCTAGCCCTAAGTCGTACCATAACCCTAATCCTAACCCTAACGCAACCTTAACCCTAAAACTAACCTTAGCCCTTAAAACTAACCTAATAGAAACCCTAACCCTAACTCCTAACCCTAAGCCTAACCTAACCCTAACCCTAACCCTAGCCGTAACCCTAACCCTAACCCTAACCCTAGCCCTAACCCTAACCCTAACCCTAACCCTAACCTTAGCCCTAACCCTAACCCCTAACCCCTAACCGTAACGCTAACCCTAAGCCTAACCCCTAACCCCTAACCCCTAACCCTAACCCTAACCCTAAACCCTAACCCTAACCCTAACCCTAACCCTAGCCCTAACCCTAGCCCTAAGTCGTACCCTAACCCTAATCCTAACCCTAACGCAACCTTAACCCTATAGCTAAACTTAGCCCTTAAAACTAACCTAATAGAAACCCTAAACCTAACTCCTAACCCTAAGCCTAACCTAACCCTAACCCTAACCCTAGCCGTAACCCTAACCCTAACCCTAACCCTAGCCCTAACCCTAACCCTAACCCTAACCCTAACCTTAGCCCTAACCCTAACCCCTAACCCCTAACCGTAACGCTAACCCTAAGCCTAACCCCTAACCCCTAACCCCTAACCCTATCCCTAACCCTAAACCCTAACCCTAACCCTAACCCTAACCCTAGCCCTAACCCTAGCCCTAAGTCGTACCCTAACCCTAATCCTAACCCGAACCCAACCTTAACCCTAAAACTAACCTTAGCCCTTAAAACTAACCTAATAGAAACCCTAACCCTAACTCCTAACCCTAAGCCTAACCTAACCCTAACCCTAACCCTAGCCGTAACCCTAACCCTAACCCTAACCCTAGCCCTAACCCTAGCCCTAAGTCGTACCCTAACCCTAATCCTAACCCTAACCCAACCTTAACCCTAAAACTAACCTTAGCCCTTAAAACTAACCTAATAGAAACCCTAACCCTAACTCCTAACCCTAAGCCTAACCTATCCCTAACCCTAACCCTAGCCGTAACCCTAACCCTAACCCTAACCCTAGCCCTAACCCTAACCCTAACCTTAGCCCTACCCCTAACACCTAACCCCTAACCGTAACGCTAACCCTAAGCCTAACCCCTAACCCCTAACCCCTAACCCTGACCCTAAACCCTAACCCAAACCCTAACCCTAGCCCTAACCCTAGCCCTAAGTCGTACCCTAACCCTAATCCTAACCCTAACCCAACCTTAACCCTAAAACTAACCTTAGCCCTTAAAACTAACCTAATAGAAACCCTAACCCTAACTCCTAACCCTAAGCCTAACCTAACCCTAACCCTAACCCTAGCCGTAACCCTAACCCTAACCCTAGCCCTAACCCTAACCCTAACCCTAACCCTAACCCTAGCCCTAACCCTAGCCGTAAGTCGTACCCTAACCCTAATCCTAACCCTAACGCAACCTTAACCCTATAGCTAACCTTAGCCCTTAAAACTAACCTAATAGAAACCCTAACCCTAACTCCTAACCCTAAGCCTAACCTAACCCTAACCCTAACCCTAGCCGTAACCCTAACCCTAACCCTAACCCTAGCCCTAACCCTAACCCTAACCCTAACCCTAACCTTAGCCCTAACCCTAACCCCTAACCCCTAACCGTAACGCTAACCCTAAGCCTAACCCCTAACCCCTAACCCCTAACCCTAACCCTAACCCTAAACCCTAACCCTAACCCTAACCCTAACCCTAGCCCTAACCCTAGCCCTAAGTCGTACCCTAACCCTAATCCTAACCCTAACGCAACCTTAACCCTAAAACTAACCTTAGCCCTTAAAACTAACCTAATAGAAACCCTAACCCTAACTCCTAACCCTAAGCCTAACCTAACCCTAACCCTAACCCTAGCCGTAACCCTAACCCTAACCCTAACCCTAGCCATAACCCTAACCCTAACCCTAACCCTAACCCTAACCCTAACCTTAGCCCTAACCCTAACCCCTAACCCCTAACCGTAACGCTAACCCTAAGCCTAACCCCTAACCCCTAACCCCTAACCCTAACCATAACCCTAAACCCTAACCCTAACCCTAACCCTAACCCTAGCCCTAACCGTAGCCCTAAGTCGTACCCTAACCCTAATCCTAACCCGAACCCAACCTTAACCCTAAAACTAACCTTAGCCCTTAAAACTAACCTAATAGAAACCCTAACCCTAACTCCTAACCCTAAGCCTAACCTAACCCTAACCCTAACCCTAGCCGTAACCCTAACCCTAACCCTAACCCTAGCCCTAACCCTAACCCTAACCCTAACCCAACCTTAGCCCTAACCCTAACCCCTAACCCCTAACCGTAACGCTAACCCTAAGCCTAACCCCTAACCCCTAACCCCTAACCCTAACCCTAACCCTAAACCCTAATCCTAACCCTAACCCTAACCCTAGCCCTAACCCTAGCCCTAAGTCGTACCCTAACCCTAATCCTAACCCTAACCCAACCTTAACCCTAAAACTAACCTTAGCCCTTAAAACTAACCTAATAGAAACCCTAACCCTAACTCCTAACCCTAAGCCTAACCTAACCCTAACCCTAACCCTAGCCGTAACCCTAACCCTAACCCTAACCATAGCCCTAACCCTAACCCTAACCCTAACGCTAACCTTAGCCCTAACCCTAACCCCTAACCCCTAACCGTAACGCTAACCCTAAGCCTAACCCCTAACCCCTAACCCCTAACCCTAAACCCTAACCCTAACCCTAACCCTAACCCTAGCCCTAAACCTAGCCCTAAGTCGTACCCTAACCCTAATCCTAACCCTAACATAACCTTAACCCTAAAACTAACCTTAGCCCTTAAAACTAACCTAATAGAAACCCTAACCCTAACTCCTAACCCTAAGCCTAACCTAACCCTAACCCTAACCCTAGCCGTAACCCTAACCCTAACCCTAACCCTAGCCCTAACCCTAACCCTAACCCTAACCCTAACCTTAGCCCTAACCCTAACCCCTAACCCCTAACCGTAACGCTAACCCTAAGCCTAACCCCTAACCCCTAACCCCTAACCCTAACCCTAACCCTAAACCCTAACCCTAACCCTAATCCTAACCCTAGCCCTAACCCTAGCCCTAAGTCGTACCATAACCCTAATCCTAACCCTAACCCAACCTTAATCCTAAAACTAACCTTAGCCCTTAAAACTAACCTAATAGAAACCCTAACCCTAACTCCTAACCCTAAGCCTAACCTAACCCTAACCCTAACCCTAACCCTAGCCCTAACCCTAGCCCTAAGTCGTACCCTTACCCTAATCCTAACCCTAACCCAACCTTAACCCTAAAACTAACCTTAGCCCTTAAAACTAACCTAATAGAAACCCTAACCCTAACTCCTAACCCTAAGCCTAACCTAACCCTAACCCTAACCCTAGCCGTAACCCTAACCCTAACCCTAACCCTAGCCCTAACCCTAACCCTAACCTTAGCCCTAACCCTAACCCCTAACCCCTAACCGTAACGCTAACCCTAAGCCTAACCCCTAACCCTAACCCCTAACCCTAACCATAACCCTAAACCCTAACCCTAACCCTAACCCTAACCCTAGCCCTAACCCTAGCCCTAAGTCGTACCCTAACCCTAATCCTAACCCTAACGCAACCTTAACCCTAAAACTAACCTTAGCCCTTAAAATTAACCTAATAGAAACCCTAACCCTAACTCCTAACCCTAAGCCTAACCTAACCCTAACCCTAACCCTAGCCGTAACCCTAACCCTAACCCTAACCCTAGCCCTAACCCTAACCCTAACCCTAACCCTAACCTTAGCCCTAACCCTAACCCCTAACCCCTAACCGTAACGCTAACCCTAAGCCTAACCCCTAACCCCTAACCCCTAACCCTAACCCTAACCCTAAACCCTAACCCTAACCCTAACCCTAGCCCTAACCCTAGCCCTAAGTCGTACCCTAACCCTAATCCTAACCCTAACCCAACCTTAACCCTAAAACTAACCTTAGCCCTTAAAACTAACCTAATAGAAACCCTAACCCTAACTCCTAACCCTAAGCCTAACCTAACCCTAACCCTAAGCCTAACCTAACCCTAACCCTAACCCTAGCCGTAACCCTAACCCTAACCCTAACCCTAACCCTAACCCTAACCTTAGCCCTAACCCTAACCCCTAACCCCTAACCGTAACGCTAACCCTAAGCCTAACCCCTAACCCCTAACCCCTAACCCTAACCCTAACCCTAAACCCTAACCCTAACCCTAACCCTAACCCTAGCCCTAACCCTAGCCCTAAGTCGTACCCTAACCCTAATCCTAACCCTAACCCAACCTTAACCCTAAAACTAACCTTAGCCCTTAAAACTAACCTAATAGAAACCCTAACCCTAACTCCTAACCCTAAGCCTAACCTAACCCTAACCCTAACCCTAGCCGTAACCCTAACCCTAACCCTAACCCTAGCCCTAACCCTAACCCTAACCCTATCCCTAACCTTAGCCCTAACCCTAACCCCTAACCCCTAACCGTAACGCTAACCCTAAGCCTAACCCCTAACCCCTAACCCCTAACCCTAACCCTAACCCTAAACCCTAACCCTAACCCTAACCCTAACCCTAGCCCTAACCCTAGCCCTAAGTCGTACCCTAACCCTAATCCTAACCCTAACCCAACCTTAACCCTAAAACTAACCTTAGCCCTTAAAACTAACCTAATAGAAACCCTAACCCTAACTCCTAACCCTAAGCCTAACCTAACCCTAACCCTAACCCTAGCCGTAACCCTAACCCTAACCCTAACCCTAGCCCTAACCCTAACCCTAACCCTAACCCTAACCTTAGCCCTAACCCTAACCCCTAACCCCTAACCGTAACGCTAACCCTAAGCCTAACCCCTAACCCCTAACACCTAACCCTAACCCTAACCCTAAACCCTAACCCTAACCCTAACCCTAACCCTAGCCCTAACCCTAGCCCTAAGTCGTACCCTAAACCTAATCCTAACCCTAACGCAACCTTAACCCTATAGCTAACCTTAGCCCTTAAAACTAACCTAATAGAAACCCTAACCCTAACTCCTAACCCTAAGCCTAACCTAACCCTAACCCTAACCCTAGCCGTAACCCTAACCCTAACCCTAACCCTAGCCCTAACCCTAACCCTAACCCTAACCCTAACCTTAGCCCTAACCCTAACCCCTAACCCCTAACCGTAACGCTAACCCTAAGCCTAACCCCTAACCCCTAACCCCTAACCCTAACCCTAACCCTAAACCCTAACCCTAACCCTAACCCTAACCCTAGCCCTAACCCTAGCCCTAAGTCGTACCCTAACCCTAATCCTAACCCTAACCCAACCTTAACCCTAAAACTAACCTTAGCCCTTAAAACTAACCTAATAGAAACCCTAACCCTAACTCCTAACCCTAAGCCTAACCTAACCCTAACCCTAACCCTAGCCGTAACCCTAACCCTAACCCTAACCCTAACCCTAACCCTAACCTTAGCCCTAACCCTAACCCCTAACCCCTAACCGTAACGCTAACCCTAAGCCTAACCCCTAACCCCTAACCCCTAACCCTAACCCTAACCCTAAACCCTAACCCTAACCCTAACCCTAACCCTAGCCCTAACCCTAGCCCTAAGTCGTACCCTAACCCTAATCCTAACCCTAACGCAACCTTAACCCTATAGCTAACCTTAGCCCTTAAAACTAACCTAATAGAAACCCTAACCCTAACTCCTAACCCTAAGCCTAACCTAACCCTAACCCTAACCCTAGCCGTAACCCTAACCCTAACCCTAACCCTAGCCCTAACCCTAACCCTAAACCTAACCCTAACCTTAGCCCTAACCCTAACCCCTAACCCCTAACCGTAACGCTAACCCTAAGCCTAACCCCTAACCCCTAACCCCTAACCCTAACCCTAACCCTAAACCCTAACCCTAACCCTAACCCTAACCCTAGCCCTAACCCTAGTCCTAAGTCGTACCCTAACCCTAATCCTAACCCGAACCCAACCTTAACCCTAAAACTAACCTTAGCCCTTAAAACTAACCTAATAGAAACCCTAACCCTAACTCCTAACCCTAAGCCTAACCTAACCCTAACCCTAACCCTAACCCTAACCCTAACCCTAGCCCTAACCCTAACCCTAACCCTAACCCTAACCTTAGCCCTAACCCTAACCCCTAACCCCTAACCGTAACGCTAACCCTAAGCCTAACCCCTAACCCCTAACCCCTAACCCTAACCCTAACCCTAAACCCTAAGCCTAACCCTAACCCTAACCCTAGCCCTAACCCTAGCCCTAAGTCGTACCCTAACCCTAATCCTAACCCTAACGCAACCTTAACCCTATAGCTAACCTTAGCCCTTAAAACTAACCTAATAGAAACCCTAACCCTAACTCCTAACCCTAAGCCTAACCTAACCCTAACCCTAGCCGTAACCCTAACCCTAACCCTAACCCTAGCCCTAACCCTAACCCTAACCCTATCCCTAACCTTAGCCCTAACCCTAACCCCTAACCCCTAACCGTAACGCTAACCCTAAGCCTAACCCCTAACCCCTAACCCCTAACCCTAACCCTAACCCTAAACCCTAACCCTAACCCTAACCCTAACCCTAGCCCTAACCCTAGCCCTAAGTCGTACCCTAACCCTAATCCTAACCCTAACCCAACCTTAACCCTAAAACTAACCTTAGCCCTTAAAACTAACCTAATAGAAACCCTAACCCTAACTCCTAACCCTAAGCCTAACCTAACCCTAACCCTAACCCTAGCCGTAACCCTAACCCTAACCCTAACCCTAGCCCTAACCCTAACCCTAACCCTAACCTTAGCCCTAACCCTAACCCCTAACCCCTAACCGTAACGCTAACCCTAAGCCTAACCCCTAACCCCTAACCCCTAACCCTAACCCTAACCCTAAACCCTAACCCTAACCCTAACCCTAACCCTAGCCCTAACCCTAGCCCTAAGTCGTACCCTAACCCTAATCCTAACCCTAACGCAACCTTAACCCTATAGCTAACCTTAGCCCTTAAAACTAACCTAATAGAAACCCTAACCCTAACTCCTAACCCTAAGCCTAACCTAACCCTAACCCTAACCCTAGCCGTAACCCTAACCCTAACCCTAACCCTAGCCCTAACCCTAACCCTAACCCTAACCCTAACCTTAGCCCTAACCCTAACCCCTAACCCCTAACCGTAACGCTAACCCTAAGCCTAACCCCTAACCCCTAACCCCTAACCCTAACCCTAACCCTAAACCCTAACCCTAACCCTAACCCTAACCCTAGCCCTAACCCTAGCCCTAAGTCGT
>NC_134191.1:11552325-11557325 GCF_964188355.1 Buteo buteo
AACCCTAGCCCTAAGTCGTACCATAACCCTAATCCTAACCCTAACCCAACCTTAATCCTAAAACTAACCTTAGCCCTTAAAACTAACCTAATAGAAACCCTAACCCTAACTCCTAACCCTAAGCCTAACCTAACCCTAACCCTAACCCTAACCCTAGCCCTAACCCTAGCCCTAAGTCGTACCCTAACCCTAATCCTAACCCTAACCCAACCTTAACCCTAAAACTAACCTTAGCCCTTAAAACTAACCTAATAGAAACCCTAACCCTAACTCCTAACCCTAAGCCTAACCTAACCCTAACCCTAACCCTAGCCGTAACCCTAACCCTAACCCTAACCCTAGCCCTAACCCTAACCCTAACCTTAGCCCTAACCCTAACCCCTAACCCCTAACCGTAACGCTAACCCTAAGCCTAACCCCTAACCCCTAACCCCTAACCCTAACCATAACCCTAAACCCTAACCCTAACCCTAACCCTAACCCTAGCCCTAACCCTAGCCCTAAGTCGTACCCTAACCCTAATCCTAACCCTAACGCAACCTTAACCCTAAAACTAACCTTAGCCCTTAAAACTAACCTAATAGAAACCCTAACCCTAACTCCTAACCCTAAGCCTAACCTAACCCTAACCCTAACCCTAGCCGTAACCCTAACCCTAACCCTAACCCTAGCCCTAACCCTAACCCTAACCCTAACCCTAACCTTAGCCCTAACCCTAACCCCTAACCCCTAACCGTAACGCTAACCCTAAGCCTAACCCCTAACCCCTAACCCCTAACCCTAACCCTAACCCTAAACCCTAACCCTAACCCTAACCCTAACCCTAGCCCTAACCCTAGCCCTAAGTCGTACCCTAACCCTAATCCTAACCGTAACCCAACCTTAACCCTAAAACTAACCTTAGCCCTTAAAACTAACCTAATAGAAACCCTAACCCTAACTCCTAACCCTAAGCCTAACCTAACCCTAACCCTAACCCTAGCCGTAACCCTAACCCTAACCCTAACCCTAGCCCTAACCCTAACCCTAACCCTAACCCTAACCTTAGCCCTAACCCTAACCCCTAACCCCTAACCGTAACGCTAACCCTAAGCCTAACCCCTAACCCCTAACCCCTAACCCTAACCCTAACCCTAAACCCTAACCCTAACCCTAACCCTAACCCTAGCCCTAACCCTAGCCCTAAGTCGTACCCTAACCCTAATCCTAACCCTAACCCAACCTTAACCCTAAAACTAACCTTAGCCCTTAAAACTAACCTAATAGAAACCCTAACCCTAACTCCTAACCCTAAGCCTAACCTAACCCTAACCCTAACCCTAGCCGTAACCCTAACCCTAACCCTAACCCTAGCCCTAACCCTAACCCTAACCCTAACCTTAGCCCTAACCCTAACCCCTAACCCCTAACCGTAACGCTAACCCTAAGCCTAACCCCTAACCCCTAACCCCTAACCCTAACCCTAACCCTAAACCCTAACCCTAACCCTAACCCTAACCCTAGCCCTAACCCTAGCCCTAAGTCGTACCCTAACCCTAATCCTAACCCTAATGCAACCTTAACCCTAAAACTAACCTTAGCCCTTAAAACTAACCTAATAGAAACCCTAACCCTAACTCCTAACCCTAAGCCTAACCTAACCCTAACCCTAACCCTAGCCGTAACCCTAACCCTAACCCTAACCCTAGCCCTAACCCTAACCCTAACCCTATCCCTAACCTTAGCCCTAACCCTAACCCCTAACCCCTAACCGTAACGCTAACCCTAAGCCTAACCCCTAACCCCTAACCCCTAACCCTAACCCTAACCCTAAACCCTAACCCTAACCCTAACCCTAACCCTAGCCCTAACCCTAGCCCTAAGTCGTACCCTAACCCTAATCCTAACCCTAACCCAACCTTAACCCTAAAACTAACCTTAGCCCTTAAAACTAACCTAATAGAAACCCTAACCCTAACTCCTAACCCTAAGCCTAACCTAACCCTAACCCTAACCCTAGCCGTAACCCTAACCCTAACCCTAACCCTAGCCCTAACCCTAACCCTAACCCTAACCCTAACCTTAGCCCTAACCCTAACCCCTAACCCCTAACCGTAACGCTAACCCTAAGCCTAACCCCTAACCCCTAACCCCTAACCCTAACCCTAACCCTAAACCCTAACCCTAACCCTAACCCTAACCCTAGCCCTAACCCTAGCCCTAAGTCGTACCCTAACCCTAATCCTAACCCTAACCCAACCTTAACCCTAAAACTAACCTTAGCCCTTAAAACTAACCTAATAGAAACCCTAACCCTAACTCCTAACCCTAAGCCTAACCTAACCCTAACCCTAACCCTAGCCGTAACCCTAACCCTAACCCTAACCCTAGCCCTAACCCTAACCCTAACCCTATCCCTAACCTTAGCCCTAACCCTAACCCCTAACCCCTAACCGTAACGCTAACCCTAAGCCTAACCCCTAACCCCTAACCCCTAACCCTAACCCTAACCCTAAACCCTAACCCTAACCCTAACCCTAACCCTAGCCCTAACCCTAGCCCTAAGTCGTACCCTAACCCTAATCCTAACCCTAACCCAACCTTAACCCTAAAACTAACCTTAGCCCTTAAAACTAACCTAATAGAAACCCTAACCCTAACTCCTAACCCTAAGCCTAACCTAACCCTAACCCTAACCCTAGCCGTAACCCTAACCCTAACCCTAACCCTAGCCCTAACCCTAACCCTAACCCTAACCCTAACCCTAACCTTAGCCCTAACCCTAACCCCTAACCCCTAACCGTAACGCTAACCCTAAGCCTAACCCCTAACCCCTAACCCCTAACCCTAACCCTAACCCTAAACCCTAACCCTAACCCTAACCCTAACCCTAGCCCTAACCCTAGCCCTAAGTCGTACCCTAACCCTAATCCTAACCCTAACGCAACCTTAACCCTATAGCTAAACTTAGCCCTTAAAACTAACCTAATAGAAACCCTAAACCTAACTCCTAACCCTAAGCCTAACCTAACCCTAACCCTAACCCTAGCCGTAACCCTAACCCTAACCCTAACCCTAGCCCTAACCCTAACCCTAACCCTAACCCTAACCTTAGCCCTAACCCTAACCCCTAACCCCTAACCGTAACGCTAACCCTAAGCCTAACCCCTAACCCCTAACCCCTAACCCTATCCCTAACCCTAAACCCTAACCCTAACCCTAACCCTAACCCTAGCCCTAACCCTAGCCCTAAGTCGTACCCTAACCCTAATCCTAACCCGAACCCAACCTTAACCCTAAAACTAACCTTAGCCCTTAAAACTAACCTAATAGAAACCCTAAACCTAAATCCTAACCCTAAGCCTAACCTAACCCTAACCCTAACCCTAGCCGTAACCCTAACCCTAACCCTAACCCTAGCCGTAACCCTAACCCTAGCCCTAACCCTAACCCTAACCCTAACCCTAACCTTAGCCCTAATCCTAACCCCTAACCCCTAACCGTAACGCTAACCCTAAGCCTAACCCCTAACCCCTAACCCCTAACCCTTACCCTAACCCTAAACCCTAACCCTAACCCTAACCCTAACCCTAGCCCTAACCCTAGCCCTAAGTCGTACCCTAACCCTAATCCTAACCCTAACCCAACCTTAACCCTAAAACTAACCTTAGCCCTTAAAACTAACCTAATAGAAACCCTAACCCTAACTCCTAACCCTAAGCCTAACCTAACCCTAACCCTAACCCTAGCCGTAACCCTAACCCTAACCCTAACCCTAGCCCTAACCCTAACCCTAACCCTAACCCTAACCTTAGCCCTAACCCTAACCCCTAACCCCTAACCGTAACGCTAACCCTAAGCCTAACCCCTAACCCCTAACCCCTAACCCTAACCCTAACCCTAAACCCTAACCCTAACCCTAACCCTAACCCTAGCCCTAACCCTAGCCCTAAGTCGTACCCTAACCCTAATCCTAACCCTAACGCAACCTTAACCCTATAGCTAACCTTAGCCCTTAAAACTAACCTAATAGAAACCCTAACCCTAACTCCTAACCCTAAGCCTAACCTAACCCTAACCCTAACCCTAGCCGTAACCCTAACCCTAACCCTAACCCTAGCCCTAACCCTAACCCTAACCCTAACCTTAGCCCTAACCCTAACCCCTAACCCCTAACCGTAACGCTAACCCTAAGCCTAACCCCTAACCCCTAACCCCTAACCCTAACCCTAACCCTAAACCCTAATCCTAACCCTAACCCAAACCCTAGCCCTAACCCTAAACCCTAACCCTAACCCTAACCGTAACCCTAGCCCTAACCCTAGCCCTAAGTCGTACCCTAACCCTAATCCTAACCCTAACCCAACCTTAACCCTAAAACTAACCTTAGCCCTTAAAACTAACCTAATAGAAACCCTAACCCTAACTCCTAACCCTAAGCCTAACCTAACCCTAACCCTAACCCTAGCCGTAACCCTAACCCTAACCCTAACCCTAGCCCTAACCCTAACCCTAACCCTAACCCTAACCTTAGCCCTAACCCTAACCCCTAACCCCTAACCGTAACGCTAACCCTAAGCCTAACCCCTAACCCCTAACCCCTAACCCTAACCCTAACCCTAAACCCTAACCCTAACCCTAACCCTAACCCTAGCCCTAACCCTAGCCCTAAGTCGTACCCTAACCCTAATCCTAACCCTAATGCAACCTTAACCCTAAAACTAACCTTAGCCCTTAAAACTAACCTAATAGAAACCCTAACCCTAACTCCTAACCCTAAGCCTAACCTAACCCTAACCCTAACCCTAGCCGTAACCCTAACCCTAACCCTAACCCTAGCCCTAACCCTAACCCTAACCCTAACCCTAACCTTAGCCCTAACCCTAACCCCTAACCCCTAACCGTAACGCTAACCCTAAGCCTAACCCCTAACCCCTAACCCCTAACCCTAACCCTAACCCTAAACCCTAACCCTAACCCTAACCCTAACCCTAGCCCTAACCCTAGCCCTAAGTCGTACC
>NC_134191.1:11562325-11592325 GCF_964188355.1 Buteo buteo
CTAACCCTAACCCTAACCCTAAACCCTAACCCTAACCCTAACCCTAACCCTAGCCCTAACCCTAGCCCTAAGTCGTACCCTAACCCTAATCCTAACCCTAACCCAACCTTAACCCTATAGCTAACCTTAGCCCTTAAAACTAACCTAATAGAAACCCTAACCCTAACTCCTAACCCTAAGCCTAACCTAACCCTAAACCTAACCCTAGCCGTAACCCTAACCCTAACCCTAACCCTACCCCTAACCCTAACCCTAACCCTAACCCTAACCTTAGCCCTAACCCTAACCCCTAACCCCTAACCGTAACGCTAACCCTAAGCCTAACCCCTAACCCCTAACCCCTAATCCTAACCCTAACCCTAAACCCTAACCCTAACCCTAACCCTAACCCTAGCCCTAACCCTAGCCCTAAGTCGTACCCTAACCCTAATCCTAACCCTAACGCAACCTTAACCCTATAGCTAACCTTAGCCCTTAAAACTAACCTAATAGAAACCCTAACCCTAACTCCTAACCCTAAGCCTAACCTAACCCTAACCCTAACCCTAGCCGTAACCCTAACCCTAACCCTAACCCTAGCCCTAACCCTAACCCTAACCCTAACCCTAACCTTAGCCCTAACCCTAACCCCTAACCCCTAACCGTAACGCTAACCCTAAGCCTAACCCCTAACCCCTAACCCCTAACCCTAACCCTAACCCTAAACCCTAACCCTAACCCTAACCCTAACCCTAGCCCTAAACCTAGCCCTAAGTCGTACCCTAACCCTAATCCTAACCTGAACCCAACCTTAACCCTAAAACTAACCTTAGCCCTTAAAACTAACCTAATAGAAACCCTAAACCTAACTCCTAACCCTAAGCCTAACCTAACCCTAACCCTAACCCTAGCCGTAACCCTAACCCTAACCCTAACCCTAACCCTAACCCTAACCCTAACCTTAGCCCTAACCCTAACCCCTAACCCCTAACCGTAACGCTAACCCTAAGCCTAACCCCTAACCCCTAACCCCTAACCCTAACCCTAACCCTAAACCCTAACCCTAACCCTAACCCTAACCCTAGCCCTAACCCTAGCCCTAAGTCGTACCCTAACCCTAATCCTAACCCTAACGCAACCTTAACCCTATAGCTAACCTTAGCCCTTAAAACTAACCTAATAGAAACCCTAACCCTAACTCCTAACCCTAAGCCTAACCTAACCCTAACCCTAACCCTAGCCGTAACCCTAACCCTAACCCTAACCCTAGCCCTAACCCTAACCCTAACCCTAACCCTAACCTTAGCCCTAACCCTAACCCCTAACCCCTAACCGTAACGCTAACCCTAAGCCTAACCCCTAACCCCTAACCCCTAACCCTAACCCTAACCCTAAACCCTAACCCTAACCCTAGCCCTAACCCTAGCCCTAAGTCGTACCCTAACCCTAATCCTAACCCTAACCCAACCTTAACCCTAAAACTAACCTTAGCCCTTAAAACTAACCTAATAGAAACCCTAACCCTAACTCCTAACCCTAAGCCTAACCTAACCCTAACCCTAACCCTAGCCGTAACCCTAACCCTAACCCTAACCCTAGCCCTAACCCTAACCCTAACCCTAACCCTAACCTTAGCCCTAACCCTAACCCCTAACCCCTAACCGTAACGCTAACCCTAAGCCTAACCCCTAACCCCTAACCCCTAACCCTAACCCTAACCCTAAACCCTAACCCTAACCCTAACCCTAACCCTAGCCCTAACCCTAGCCCTAAGTCGTACCCTAACCCTAATCCTAACCCTAACCCAACCTTAACCCTATAGCTAACCTTAGCCCTTAAAACTAACCTAATAGAAACCCTAACCCTAACTCCTAACCCTAAGCCTAACCTAACCCTAACCCTAACCCTAGCCGTAACCCTAACCCTAACCCTAACCCTAGCCCTAACCCTAACCCTAACCCTAACCCTAACCTTAGCCCTAACCCTAACCCCTAACCCCTAACCGTAACGCTAACCCTAAGCCTAACCCCTAACCCCTAACCCCTAACCCTAACCCTAACCCTAAACCCTAACCCTAACCCTAACCCTAACCCTAGCCCTAACCCTAGCCCTAAGTCGTACCCTAACCCTAATCCTAACCCGAACCCAACCTTAACCCTAAAACTAACCTTAGCCCTTAAAACTAACCTAATAGAAACCCTAACCCTAACTCCTAACCCTAAGCCTAACCTAACCCTAACCCTAACCCTAGCCGTAACCCTAACCCTAACCCTAACCCTAGCCCTAACCCTAACCCTAACCCTAACCCTAACCTTAGCCCTAACCCTAACCCCTAACCCCTAACCGTAACGCTAACCCTAAGCCTAACCCCTAACCCCTAACCCCTAACCCTAACCCTAACCCTAAACCCTAACCCTAACCCTAACCCTAACCCTAGCCCTAACCCTAGCCCTAAGTCGTACCCTAACCCTAATCCTAACCCTAACGCAACCTTAACCCTATAGCTAACCTTAGCCCTTAAAACTAACCTAATAGAAACCCTAACCCTAACTCCTAACCCTAAGCCTAACCTAACCCTAACCCTAACCCTAGCCGTAACCCTAACCCTAACCCTAACCCTAGCCCTAACCCTAACCCTAACCCTAACCCTAACCTTAGCCCTAACCCTAACCCCTAACCCCTAACCGTAACGCTAACCCTAAGCCTAACCCCTAACCCCTAACCCCTAACCCTAACCATAACCCTAAACCCTAACCCTAACCCTAACCCTAACCCTAGCCCTAACCCTAGTCCTAAATCGTACCATAACCCTAATCCTAACCCTAACCCAACCTTAACCCTAAAACTAACCTTAGCCCTTAAAACTAACCTAATAGAAACCCTAACCCTAACTCCTAACCCTAAGCCTAACCTAACCCTAACCCTAACCCTAGCCGTAACCCTAACCCTAACCCTAACCCTAGCCCTAACCCTAACCCTAACCCTAACCCTAACCTTAGCCCTAACCCTAACCCCTAACCCCTAACCGTAACGCTAACCCTAAGCCTAACCCCTAACCCCTAACCCCTAACCCTAACCCTAACCCTAAACCCTAACCCTAACCCTAACCCTAACCCTAGCCCTAACCCTAGCCCTAAGTCGTACCCTAACCCTAATCCTAACCCTAACGCAACCTTAACCCTATAGCTAACCTTAGCCCTTAAAACTAACCTAATAGAAACCCTAACCCTAACTCCTAACCCTAAGCCTAACCTAACCCTAACCCTAACCCTAGCCGTAACCCTAACCCTAACCCTAACCCTAGCCCTAACCCTAACCCTAACCCTAACCCTAACCTTAGCCCTAACCCTAACCCCTAACCCCTAACCGTAACGCTAACCCTAAGCCTAACCCCTAACCCCTAACCCCTAACCCTAACCCTAACCCTAAACCCTAACCCTAACCCTAACCCTAACCCTAGCCCTAACCCTAGCCCTAAGTCGTACCCTAACCCTAATCCTAACCCGAACCCAACCTTAACCCTAAAACTAACCTTAGCCCTTAAAACTAACCTAATAGAAACCCTAACCCTAACTCCTAACCCTAAGCCTAACCTAACCCTAACCCTAACCCTAGCCGTAACCCTAACCCTAACCCTAACCCTAGCCCTAACCCTAACCCTAACCCTAACCCTAACCTTAGCCCTAACCCTAACCCCTAACCCCTAACCGTAACGCTAACCCTAAGCCTAACCCCTAACCCCTAACCCCTAACCCTAACCCTAACCCTAAACCCTAACCCTAACCCTAACCCTAACCCTAGCCCTAACCCTAGCCCTAAGTCGTACCCTAACCCTAATCCTAACCCTAACCCAACCTTAACCCTATAGCTAACCTTAGCCCTTAAAACTAACCTAATAGAAACCCTAACCCTAACTCCTAACCCTAAGCCTAACCTAACCCTAAACCTAACCCTAGCCGTAACCCTAACCCTAACCCTAACCCTAGCCCTAACCCTAACCCTAACCCTAACCCTAACCTTAGCCCTAACCCTAACCCCTAACCCCTAACCGTAACGCTAACCCTAAGCCTAACCCCTAACCCCTAACCCCTAACCCTAACCCTAACCCTAAACCCTAACCCTAACCCTAACCCTAACCCTAGCCCTAACCCTAGCCCTAAGTCGTACCCTAACCCTAATCCTAACCCTAACGCAACCTTAACCCTATAGCTAACCTTAGCCCTTAAAACTAACCTAATAGAAACCCTAACCCTAACTCCTAACCCTAAGCCTAACCTAACCCTAACCCTAACCCTAGCCGTAACCCTAACCCTAACCCTAACCCTAGCCCTAACCCTAACCCTAACCCTAACCCTAACCTTAGCCCTAACCCTAACCCCTAACCCCTAACCGTAACGCTAACCCTAAGCCTAACCCCTAACCCCTAACCCCTAACCCTAACCCTAACCCTAAACCCTAACCCTAACCCTAACCCTAACCCTAGCCCTAACCCTAGCCCTAAGTCGTACCCTAACCCTAATCCTAACCTGAACCCAACCTTAACCCTAAAACTAACCTTAGCCCTTAAAACTAACCTAATAGAAACCCTAACCCTAACTCCTAACCCTAAGCCTAACCTAACCCTAACCCTAACCCTAGCCGTAACCCTAACCCTAACCCTAACCCTAACCCTAACCCTAACCCTAACCTTAGCCCTAACCCTAACCCCTAACCCCTAACCGTAACGCTAACCCTAAGCCTAACCCCTAACCCCTAACCCCTAACCCTAACCCTAACCCTAAACCCTAACCCTAACCCTAACCCTAGCCCTAACCCTAGCCCTAAGTCGTACCCTAACCCTAATCCTAACCCTAACCCAACCTTAACCCTATAGCTAACCTTAGCCCTTAAAACTAACCTAATAGAAACCCTAACCCTAACTCCTAACCCTAAGCCTAACCTAACCCTAACCCTAACCCTAGCCGTAACCCTAACCCTAACCCTAACCCTAGCCCTAACCCTAACCCTAACCCTAACCCTAACCTTAGCCCTAACCCTAACCCCTAACCCCTAACCGTAACGCTAACCCTAAGCCTAACCCCTAACCCCTAACCCCTAACCCTAACCCTAACCCTAAACCCTAACCCTAACCCTAGCCCTAACCCTAGCCCTAAGTCGTACCCTAACCCTAATCCTAACCCTAACCCAACCTTAACCCTAAAACTAACCTTAGCCCTTAAAACTAACCTAATAGAAACCCTAACCCTAACTCCTAACCCTAAGCCTAACCTAACCCTAACCCTAACCCTAGCCGTAACCCTAACCCTAACCCTAACCCTAGCCCTAACCCTAACCCTAACCCTAACCCTAACCTTAGCCCTAACCCTAACCCCTAACCCCTAACCGTAACGCTAACCCTAAGCCTAACCCCTAACCCCTAACCCCTAACCCTAACCCTAACCCTAAACCCTAACCCTAACCCTAACCCTAACCCTAGCCCTAACCCTAGCCCTAAGTCGTACCCTAACCCTAATCCTAACCCTAACCCAACCTTAACCCTATAGCTAACCTTAGCCCTTAAAACTAACCTAATAGAAACCCTAACCCTAACTCCTAACCCTAAGCCTAACCTAACCCTAACCCTAACCCTAGCCGTAACCCTAACCCTAACCCTAACCCTAGCCCTAACCCTAACCCTAACCCTAACCCTAACCTTAGCCCTAACCCTAACCCCTAACCCCTAACCGTAACGCTAACCCTAAGCCTAACCCCTAACCCCTAACCCCTAACCCTAACCCTAACCCTAAACCCTAACCCTAACCCTAACCCTAACCCTAGCCCTAACCCTAGCCCTAAGTCGTACCCTAACCCTAATCCTAACCCGAACCCAACCTTAACCCTAAAACTAACCTTAGCCCTTAAAACTAACCTAATAGAAACCCTAACCCTAACTCCTAACCCTAAGCCTAACCTAACCCTAACCCTAACCCTAGCCGTAACCCTAACCCTAACCCTAACCCTAGCCCTAACCCTAACCCTAACCCTAACCCTAACCTTAGCCCTAACCCTAACCCCTAACCCCTAACCGTAACGCTAACCCTAAGCCTAACCCCTAACCCCTAACCCCTAACCCTAACCCTAACCCTAAACCCTAACCCTAACCCTAACCCTAACCCTAGCCCTAACCCTAGCCCTAAGTCGTACCCTAACCCTAATCCTAACCCTAACGCAACCTTAACCCTATAGCTAACCTTAGCCCTTAAAACTAACCTAATAGAAACCCTAACCCTAACTCCTAACCCTAAGCCTAACCTAACCCTAACCCTAACCCTAGCCGTAACCCTAACCCTAACCCTAACCCTAGCCCTAACCCTAACCCTAACCCTAACCTTAGCCCTAACCCTAACCCCTAACCCCTAACCGTAACGCTAACCCTAAGCCTAACCCCTAACCCCTAACCCCTAACCCTAACCCTAACCCTAAACCCTAACCCTAACCCTAACCCTAACCCTAGCCCTAACCCTAGCCCTAAGTCGTACCCTAACCCTAATCCTAACCCGAACCCAACCTTAACCCTAAAACTAACCTTAGCCCTTAAAACTAACCTAATAGAAACCCTAACCCTAACTCCTAACCCTAAGCCTAACCTAACCCTAACCCTAACCCTAGCCGTAACCCTAACCCTAACCCTAACCCTAGCCCTAACCCTAACCCTAACCCTAACCCTAACCTTAGCCCTAACCCTAACCCCTAACCCCTAACCGTAACGCTAACCCTAAGCCTAACCCCTAACCCCTAACCCCTAACCCTAACCCTAACCCTAAACCCTAACCCTAACCCTAACCCTAACCCTAGCCCTAACCCTAGCCCTAAGTCGTACCCTAACCCTAATCCTAACCCTAACCCAACCTTAACCCTATAGCTAACCTTAGCCCTTAAAACTAACCTAATAGAAACCCTAACCCTAACTCCTAACCCTAAGCCTAACCTAACCCTAACCCTAACCCTAGCCGTAACCCTAACCCTAACCCTAACCCTAGCCCTAACCCTAACCCTAACCCTAACCCTAACCTTAGCCCTAACCCTAACCCCTAACCCCTAACCGTAACGCTAACCCTAAGCCTAACCCCTAACCCCTAACCCCTAACCCTAACCCTAACCCTAAACCCTAACCCTAACCCTAACCCTAACCCTAACCCTAGCCCTAAGTCGTACCCTAACCCTAATCCTAACCCTAACGCAACCTTAACCCTATAGCTAACCTTAGCCCTTAAAACTAACCTAATAGAAACCCTAACCCTAACTCCTAACCCTAAGCCTAACCTAACCCTAACCCTAACCCTAGCCGTAACCCTAACCCTAACCCTAACCCTAGCCCTAACCCTAACCCTAACCCTAACCCTAACCTTAGCCCTAACGCTAACCCCTAACCCCTAACCGTAACGCTAACCCTAAGCCTAACCCCTAACCCCTAACCCCTAACCCTAACCCTAACCCTAAACCCTAACCCTAACCCTAACCCTAACCCTAGCCCTAACCCTAGCCCTAAGTCGTACCCTAACCCTAATCCTAACCCTAACCCAACCTTAACCCTAAAACTAACCTTAGCCCTTAAAACTAACCTAATAGAAACCCTAAACCTAACTCCTAACCCTAAGCCTAACCTAACCCTAACCCTAACCCTAGCCGTAACCCTAACCCTAACCCTAACCCTAACCCTAACCCTAACCCTAACCTTAGCCCTAACCCTAACCCCTAACCCCTAACCGTAACGCTAACCCTAAGCCTAACCCCTAACCCCTAACCCCTAACCCTAACCCTAACCCTAAACCCTAACCCTAACCCTAACCCTAACCCTAGCCCTAACCCTAGCCCTAAGTCGTACCCTAACCCTAATCCTAACCCTAACGCAACCTTAACCCTATAGCTAACCTTAGCCCTTAAAACTAACCTAATAGAAACCCTAACCCTAACTCCTAACCCTAAGCCTAACCTAACCCTAACCCTAACCCTAGCCGTAACCCTAACCCTAACCCTAACCCTAGCCCTAACCCTAACCCTAACCCTAACCCTAACCTTAGCACTAACCCTAACCCCTAACCCCTAACCGTAACGCTAACCCTAAGCCTAACCCCTAACCCCTAACCCCTAACCCTAACCCTAACCCTAAACCCTAACCCTAACCCTAACCCTAACCCTAGCCCTAACCCTAGTCCTAAGTCGTACCATAACCCTAATCCTAACCCTAACCCAACCTTAACCCTAAAACTAACCTTAGCCCTTAAAACTAACCTAATAGAAACCCTAACCCTAACTCCTAACCCTAAGCCTAACCTAACCCTAACCCTAACCCTAGCCGTAACCCTAACCCTAACCCTAACCCTAGCCCTAACCCTAACCCTAACCCTAACCCTAACCTTAGCCCTAACCCTAACCCCTAACCCCTAACCGTAACGCTAACCCTAAGCCTAACCCCTAACCCCTAACCCCTAACCCTAACCCTAAACCTAAACCCTAACCCTAACCCTAGCCCTAACCCTAGCCCTAAGTCGTACCCTAACCCTAATCCTAACCCTAACGCAACCTTAACCCTATAGCTAACCTTAGCCCTTAAAACTAACCTAATAGAAACCCTAACCCTAACTCCTAACCCTAAGCCTAACCTAACCCTAACCCTAACCCTAGCCGTAACCCTAACCCTAACCCTAACCCTAGCCCTAACCCTAACCCTAACCCTAACCCTAACCTTAGCCCTAACCCTAACCCCTAACCCCAACCGTAACGCTAACCCTAAGCCTAACCCCTAACCCCTAACCCCTAACCCTAACCCTAACCCTAAACCCTAACCCTAACCCTAACCCTAACCCTAGCCCTAACCCTAGCCCTAAATCGTACCCTAACCCTAATCCTAACCCGAACCCAACCTTAACCCTAAAACTAACCTTAGCCCTTAAAACTAACCTAATAGAAACCCTAAACCTAACTCCAAACCCTAAGCCTAACCTAACCCTAACCCTAACCCTAGCCGTAACCCTAACCCTAACCCTAACCCTAGCCCTAACCCTAACCCTAACCCTAACCCTAACCTTAGCCCTAACCCTAACCCCTAACCCCTAACCGTAACGCTAACCCTAAGCCTAACCCCTAACCCCTAACCCCTAACCCTAACCCTAACCCTAAACCCTAACCCTAACCCTAACCCTAACCCTAGCCCTAACCCTAGCCCTAAGTCGTACCCTAACCCTAATCCTAACCCTAACCCAACCTTAACCCTATAGCTAACCTTAGCCCTTAAAACTAACCTAATAGAAACCCTAACCCTAACTCCTAACCCTAAGCCTAACCTAACCCTAAACCTAACCCTAGCCGTAACCCTAACCCTAACCCTAACCCTAGCCCTAACCCTAACCCTAACCCTAACCCTAACCTTAGCCCTAACCCTAACCCCTAACCCCTAACCGTAACGCTAACCCTAAGCCTAACCCCTAACCCCTAACCCCTAACCCTAACCCTAACCCTAAACCCTAACCCTAACCCTAACCCTAACCCTAGCCCTAACCCTAGCCCTAAGTCGTACCCTAACCCTAATCCTAATCCGAACCCAACCTTAACCCTAAAACTAACCTTAGCCCTTAAAACTAACCTAATAGAAACCCTAAACCTAACTCCTAACCCTAAGCCTAACCTAACCCTAACCCTAACCCTAGCCGTAACCCTAACCCTAACCCTAACCCTAGCCCTAACCCTAACCCTAACCCTAACCCTAACCTTAGCCCTAACCCTAACCCCTAACCCCTAACCGTAACGCTAACCCTAAGCCTAACCCCTAACCCCTAACCCCTAACCCTAACCCTAACCCTAAACCCTAACCCTAACCCTAACCCTAACCCTAGCCCTAACCCTAGCCCTAAGTCGTACCCTAACCCTAATCCTAACCCTAACCCAACCTTAACCCTATAGCTAACCTTAGCCCTTAAAACTAACCTAATAGAAACCCTAACCCTAACTCCTAACCCTAAGCCTAACCTAACCCTAACCCTAACCCTAGCCGTAACCCTAACCCTAACCCTAACCCTAGCCCTAACCCTAACCCTAACCCTAACCCTAACCTTAGCCCTAACCCTAACCCCTAACCCCTAACCGTAACGCTAACCCTAAGCCTAACCCCTAACCCCTAACCCCTAACCCTAACCCTAACCCTAAACCCTAACCCTAACCCTAACCCTAACCCTAGCCCTAACCCTAGTCCTAAGTCGTACCCTAACCCTAATCCTAACCCTAACGCAACCTTAACCCTATAGCTAACCTTAGCCCTTAAAACTAACCTAATAGAAACCCTAACCCTAACTCCTAACCCTAAGCCTAACCTAACCCTAACCCTAACCCTAGCCGTAACCCTAACCCTAACCCTAACCCTAGCCCTAACCCTAACCCTAACCTTAGCCCTAACCCTAACCCCTAACCCCTAACCGTAACGCTAACCCTAAGCCTAACCCCTAACCCCTAACCCCTAACCCTAACCCTAAACCTAAACCCTAACCCTAACCCTAACCCTAACCCTAGCCCTAACCCTAGCCCTAAGTCGTACCCTAACCCTAATCCTAACCCTAACGCAACCTTAACCCTATAGCTAACCTTAGCCCTTAAAACTAACCTAATAGAAACCCTAACCCTAACTCCTAACCCTAAGCCTAACCTAACCCTAACCCTAACCCTAGCCGTAACCCTAACCCTAACCCTAACCCTAGCCCTAACCCTAGCCCTAACCCTAACCCTAAACTTAGCCCTAACCCTAACCCCTAACCCCTAACCGTAACGCTAACCCTAAGCCTAACCCCTAACCCCTAACCCCTAACCCTAACCCTAACCCTAAACCCTAACCCTAACCCTAACCCTAACCCTAGCCCTAACCCTAGCCCTAAGTCGTACCCTAACCCTAATCCTAACCCGAACCCAACCTTAACCCTATAGCTAACCTTAGCCCTTAAAACTAACCTAATAGAAACCCTAACCCTAACTCCTAACCCTAAGCCTAACCTAACCCTAACCCTAACCCTAGCCGTAACCCTAACCCTAACCCTAACCCTAGCCCTAACCCTAAACCTAACCCTAACCCTAACCTTAGCCCTAACCCTAACCCCTAACCCCTAACCGTAACGCTAACCCTAAGCCTAACCCCTAACCCCTAACCCCTAACCCTAACCCTAACCCTAAACCCTAACCCTAACCCTAACCCTAACCCTAGCCCTAACCCTAGCCCTAAGTCGTACCCTAACCCTAATCCTAACCCTAACCCAACCTTAACCCTATAGCTAACCTTAGCCCTTAAAACTAACCTAATAGAAACCCTAACCCTAACTCCTAACCCTAAGCCTAACCTAACCCTAACCCTAACCCTAGCCGTAACCCTAACCCTAACCCTAACCCTAGCCCTAACCCTAACCCTAACCCTAACCCTAACCTTAGCCCTAACCCTAACCCCTAACCCCTAACCGTAACGCTAACCCTAAGCCTAACCCCTAACCCCTAACCCCTAACCCTAACCCTAACCCTAACCCTAACCCTAACCCTAGCCCTAACCCTAGCCCTAAGTCGTACCCTAACCCTAATCCTAACCCTAACGCAACCTTAACCCTATAGCTAACCTTAGCCCTTAAAACTAACCTAATAGAAACCCTAACCCTAACTCCTAACCCTAAGCCTAACCTAACCCTAACCCTAACCCTAGCCGTAACCCTAACCCTAACCCTAACCCTAGCCCTAACCCTAACCCTAACCCTAACCCTAACCTTAGCCCTAACCCTAACCCCTAACCCCTAACCGTAACGCTAACCCTAAGCCTAACCCCTAACCCCTAACCCCTAACCCTAACCCTAACCCTAAACCCTAACCCTAACCCTAACCCTAACCCTAGCCCTAACCCTAGCCCTAAGTCGTACCCTAACCCTAATCCTAACCTGAACCCAACCTTAACCCTAAAACTAACCTTAGCCCTTAAAACTAACCTAATAGAAACCCTAAACCTAACTCCTAACCCTAAGCCTAACCTAACCCTAACCCTAACCCTAGCCGTAACCCTAACCCTAACCCTAACCCTAACCCTAACCCTAACCCTAACCTTAGCCCTAACCCTAACCCCTAACCCCTAACCGTAACGCTAACCCTAAGCCTAACCCCTAACCCCTAACCCCTAACCCTAACCCTAACCCTAAACCCTAACCCTAACCCTAACCCTAACCCTAGCCCTAACCCTAGCCCTAAGTCGTACCCTAACCCTAATCCTAACCCTAACGCAACCTTAACCCTATAGCTAACCTTAGCCCTTAAAACTAACCTAATAGAAACCCTAACCCTAACTCCTAACCCTAAGCCTAACCTAACCCTAACCCTAACCCTAGCCGTAACCCTAACCCTAACCCTAACCCTAGCCCTAACCCTAACCCTAACCCTAACCCTAACCTTAGCCCTAACCCTAACCCCTAACCCCTAACCGTAACGCTAACCCTAAGCCTAACCCCTAACCCCTAACCCCTAACCCTAACCCTAACCCTAAACCCTAACCCTAACCCTAACCCTAACCCTAGCCCTAACCCTAGTCCTAAGTCGTACCATAACCCTAATCCTAACCCTAACCCAACCTTAACCCTAAAACTAACCTTAGCCCTTAAAACTAACCTAATAGAAACCCTAACCCTAACTCCTAACCCTAAGCCTAACCTAACCCTAACCCTAACCCTAGCCGTAACCCTAACCCTAACCCTAACCCTAGCCCTAACCCTAACCCTAACCCTAACCCTAACCTTAGCCCTAACCCTAACCCCTAACCCCTAACCGTAACGCTAACCCTAAGCCTAACCCCTAACCCCTAACCCCTAACCCTAACCCTAAACCTAAACCCTAACCCTAACCCTAACCCTAACCCTAGCCCTAACCCTAGCCCTAAGTCGTACCCTAACCCTAATCCTAACCCTAACGCAACCTTAATCCTAAAACTAACCTTAGCCCTTAAAACTAACCTAATAGAAACCCTAACCCTAACTCCTAACCCTAAGCCTAACCTAACCCTAACCCTAACCCTAACCCTAGCCCTAACCCTAGCCCTAAGTCGTACCCTAACCCTAATCCTAACCCTAACCCAACCTTAACCCTAAAACTAACCTTAGCCCTTAAAACTAACCTAATAGAAACCCTAACCCTAACTCCTAACCCTAAGCCTAACCTAACCCTAACCCTAACCCTTGCCGTAACCCTAACCCTAACCCTAACCCTAGCCCTAACCCTAACCCTAACCCTAACCCTAACCTTAGCCCTAACCCTAACCCCTAACCCCTAACCGTAACGCTAACCCTAAGCCTAACCCCTAACCCCTAACCCCTAACCCTAACCCTAACCCTAAACCCTAACCCTAACCCTAACCCTAACCCTAGCCCTAACCCTAGCCCTAAGTCGTACCCTAACCCTAATCCTAACCCTAACCCAACCTTAACCCTAAAACTAACCTTAGCCCTTAAAACTAACCTAATAGAAACCCTAACCCTAACTCCTAACCCTAAGCCTAACCTAACCCTAACCCTAACCCTAGCCGTAACCCTAACCCTAACCCTAACCCTAGCCCTAACCCTAACCCTAACCCTAACCTTAGCCCTAACCCTAACCCCTAACCCCTAACCGTAACGCTAACCCTAAGCCTAACCCCTAACCCCTAACCCCTAACCCTAACCCTAACCCTAAACCCTAACCCTAACCCTAACCCTAACCCTAGCCCTAACCCTAGCCCTAAGTCGTACCCTAACCCTAATCCTAACCCTAACCCAACCTTAACCCTAAAACTAACCTTAGCCCTTAAAACTAACCTAATAGAAACCCTAACCCTAACTCCTAACCCTAAGCCTAACCTAACCCTAACCCTAACCCTAGCCGTAACCCTAACCCTAACCCTAACCCTAGCCCTAACCCTAACCCTAACCCTAACCCTAACCTTAGCCCTAACCCTAACCCCTAACCCCTAACCGTAACGCTAACCCTAAGCCTAACCCCTAACCCCTAACCCCTAACCCTAACCCTAACCCTAAACCCTAACCCTAACCCTAACCCTAACCCTAGCCCTAACCCTAGCCCTAAGTCGTACCCTAACCCTAATCCTAACCCTAATGCAACCTTAACCCTATAGCTAACCTTAGCCCTTAAAACTAACCTAATAGAAACCCTAACCCTAACTCCTAACCCTAAGCCTAACCTAACCCTAACCCTAACCCTAGCCGTAACCCTAACCCTAACCCTAACCCTAGCCCTAACCCTAACCCTAACCCTATCCCTAACCTTAGCCCTAACACTAACCCCTAACCCCTAACCGTAACGCTAACCCTAAGCCTAACCCCTAACCCCTAACCCCTAACCCTAACCCTAACCCTAAACCCTAACCCTAACCCTAACCCTAACCCTAGCCCTAACCCTAGCCCTAAGTCGTACCCTAACCCTAATCCTAACCCTAACCCAACCTTAACCCTAAAACTAACCTTAGCCCTTAAAACTAACCTAATAGAAACCCTAACCCTAACTCCTAACCCTAAGCCTAACCTAACCCTAACCCTAACCCTAGCCGTAACCCTAACCCTAACCCTAACCCTAGCCCTAACCCTAACCCTAACCCTAACCCTAAACTTAGCCCTAACCCTAACCCCTAACCCCTAACCGTAACGCTAACCCTAAGCCTAACCCCTAACCCCTAACCCCTAACCCTAACCCTAACCCTAAACCCTAACCCTAACCCTAACCCTAACCCTAGCCCTAACCCTAGCCCTAAGTCGTACCCTAACCCTAATCCTAACCCTAACCCAACCTTAACCCTATAGCTAACCTTAGCCCTTAAAACTAACCTAATAGAAACCCTAACCCTAACTCCTAACCCTAAGCCTAACCTAACCCTAACCCTAACCCTAGCCGTAACCCTAACCCTAACCCTAACCCTAGCCCTAACCCTAACCCTAACCCTAACCCTAACCTTAGCCCTAACCCTAACCCCTAACCCCTAACCGTAACGCTAACCCTAAGCCTAACCCCTAACCCCTAACCCCTAACCCTAACCCTAACCCTAAACCCTAACCCTAACCCTAACCCTAACCCTAGCCCTAACCCTAGCCCTAAGTCGTACCCTAACCCTAATCCTAACCCTAACCCAACCTTAACCCTAAAACTAACCTTAGCCCTTAAAACTAACCTAATAGAAACCCTAACCCTAACTCCTAACCCTAAGCCTAACCTAACCCTAACCCTAACCCTAGCCGTAACCCTAACCCTAACCCTAACCCTAGCCCTAACCCTAACCCTAACCCTAACCCTAACCTTAGCCCTAACCCTAACCCCTAACCCCTAACCGTAACGCTAACCCTAAGCCTAACCCCTAACCCCTAACCCCTAACCCTAACCCTAACCCTAAACCCTAACCCTAACCCTAACCCTAACCCTAGCCCTAACCCTAGCCCTAAGTCGTACCCTAACCCTAATCCTAACCTGAACCCAACCTTAACCCTAAAACTAACCTTAGCCCTTAAAACTAACCTAATAGAAACCCTAAACCTAACTCCTAACCCTAAGCCTAACCTAACCCTAACCCTAACCCTAGCCGTAACCCTAACCCTAACCCTAACCCTAACCCTAACCCTAACCTTAGCCCTAACCCTAACCCCTAACCCCTAACCGTAACGCTAACCCTAAGCCTAACCCCTAACCCCTAACCCCTAACCCTAACCCTAACCCTAAACCCTAACCCTAACCCTAACCCTAACCCTAGCCCTAACCCTAGCCCTAAGTCGTACCCTAACCCTAATCCTAACCCTAACGCAACCTTAACCCTATAGCTAACCTTAGCCCTTAAAACTAACCTAATAGAAACCCTAACCCTAACTCCTAACCCTAAGCCTAACCTAACCCTAACCCTAACCCTAGCCGTAACCCTAACCCTAACCCTAACCCTAGCCCTAACCCTAACCCTAACCCTAACCCTAACCTTAGCCCTAACCCTAACCCCTAACCCCTAACCGTAACGCTAACCCTAAGCCTAACCCCTAACCCCTAACCCCTAACCCTAACCCTAACCCTAAACCCTAACCCTAACCCTAACCCTAACCCTAGCCCTAACCCTAGTCCTAAGTCGTACCATAACCCTAATCCTAACCCTAACCCAACCTTAACCCTAAAACTAACCTTAGCCCTTAAAACTAACCTAATAGAAACCCTAACCCTAACTCCTAACCCTAAGCCTAACCTAACCCTAACCCTAACCCTAGCCGTAACCCTAACCCTAACCCTAACCCTAGCCCTAACCCTAACCCTAACCCTAACCCTAACCTTAGCCCTAACCCTAACCCCTAACCCCTAACCGTAACGCTAACCCTAAGCCTAACCCCTAACCCCTAACCCCTAACCCTAACCCTAAACCTAAACCCTAACCCTAACCCTAACCCTAACCCTAGCCCTAACCCTAGCCCTAAGTCGTACCCTAACCCTAATCCTAACCCTAACGCAACCTTAACCCTATAGCTAACCTTAGCCCTTAAAACTAACCTAATAGAAACCCTAACCCTAACTCCTAACCCTAAGCCTAACCTAACCCTAACCCTAACCCTAACCCTAGCCCTAACCCTAGCCCTAAGTCGTACCCTAACCCTAATCCTAACCCTAACCCAACCTTAACCCTAAAACTAACCTTAGCCCTTAAAACTAACCTAATAGAAACCCTAACCCTAACTCCTAACCCTAAGCCTAACCTAACCCTAACCCTAACCCTAGCCGTAACCCTAACCCTAACCCTAACCCTAGCCCTAACCCTAACCCTAACCTTAGCCCTAACCCTAACCCCTAACCCCTAACCGTAACGCTAACCCTAAGCCTAACCCCTAACCCCTAACCCCTAACCCTAACCATAACCCTAAACCCTAACCCTAACCCTAACCCTAACCCTAGCCCTAACCCTAGCCCTAAGTCGTACCCTAACCCTAATCCTAACCCTAACGCAACCTTAACCCTAAAACTAACCTTAGCCCTTAAAACTAACCTAATAGAAACCCTAACCCTAACTCCTAACCCTAAGCCTAACCTAACCCTAACCCTAACCCTTGCCGTAACCCTAACCCTAACCCTAACCCTAGCCCTAACCCTAACCCTAACCCTAACCCTAACCTTAGCCCTAACCCTAACCCCTAACCCCTAACCGTAACGCTAACCCTAAGCCTAACCCCTAACCCCTAACCCCTAACCCTAACCCTAACCCTAAACCCTAACCCTAACCCTAACCCTAACCCTAGCCCTAACCCTAGCCCTAAGTCGTACCCTAACCCTAATCCTAACCCTAACCCAACCTTAACCCTAAAACTAACCTTAGCCCTTAAAACTAACCTAATAGAAACCCTAACCCTAACTCCTAACCCTAAGCCTAACCTAACCCTAACCCTAACCCTAGCCGTAACCCTAACCCTAACCCTAACCCTAGCCCTAACCCTAACCCTAACCCTAACCTTAGCCCTAACCCTAACCCCTAACCCCTAACCGTAACGCTAACCCTAAGCCTAACCCCTAACCCCTAACCCCTAACCCTAACCCTAACCCTAAACCCTAACCCTAACCCTAACCCTAACCCTAGCCCTAACCCTAGCCCTAAGTCGTACCCTAACCCTAATCCTAACCCGAACCCAACCTTAACCCTAAAACTAACCTTAGCCCTTAAAACTAACCTAATAGAAACCCTAACCCTAACTCCTAACCCTAAGCCTAACCTAACCCTAACCCTAACCCTAGCCGTAACCCTAACCCTAACCCTAACCCTAGCCCTAACCCTAACCCTAACCCTAACCCTAACCTTAGCCCGAACCCTAACCCCTAACCCCTAACCGTAACGCTAACCCTAAGCCTAACCCCTAACCCCTAACCCCTAACCCTAACCCTAACCCTAAACCCTAACCCTAACCCTAACCCTAGCCCTAACCCTAGCCCTAAGTCGTACCCTAACCCTAATCCTAACCCTAATGCAACCTTAACCCTAAAACTAACCTTAGCCCTTAAAACTAACCTAATAGAAACCCTAACCCTAACTCCTAACCCTAAGCCTAACCTAACCCTAACCCTAACCCTAGCCGTAACCCTAACCCTAACCCTAACCCTAGCCCTAACCCTAACCCTAACCCTATCCCTAACCTTAGCCCTAACCCTAACCCCTAACCCCTAACCGTAACGCTAACCCTAAGCCTAACCCCTAACCCCTAACCCCTAACCCTAACCCTAACCCTAAACCCTAACCCTAACCCTAACCCTAACCCTAGCCCTAACCCTAGCCCTAAGTCGTACCCTAACCCTAATCCTAACCCTAACCCAACCTTAACCCTAAAACTAACCTTAGCCCTTAAAACTAACCTAATAGAAACCCTAACCCTAACTCCTAACCCTAAGCCTAACCTAACCCTAACCCTAACCCTAGCCGTAACCCTAACCCTAACCCTAACCCTAGCCCTAACCCTAACCCTAACCCTAACCCTAACCTTAGCCCTAACCCTAACCCCTAACCCCTAACCGTAACGCTAACCCTAAGCCTAACCCCTAACCCCTAACCCCTAACCCTAACCCTAACCCTAAACCCTAACCCTAACCCTAACCCTAACCCTAGCCCTAACCCTAGCCCTAAGTCGTACCCTAACCCTAATCCTAACCCTAATGCAACCTTAACCCTAAAACTAACCTTAGCCCTTAAAACTAACCTAATAGAAACCCTAACCCTAACTCCTAACCCTAAGCCTAACCTAACCCTAACCCTAACCCTAGCCGTAACCCTAACCCTAACCCTAACCCTAGCCCTAACCCTAACCCTAACCCTAACCCTAACCTTAGCCCTAACCCTAACCCCTAACCCCTAACCGTAACGCTAACCCTAAGCCTAACCCCTAACCCCTAACCCCTAACCCTAACCCTAACCCTAAACCCTAACCCTAACCCTAACCCTAACCCTAGCCCTAACCCTAGCCCTAAGTCGTACCCTAACCCTAATCCTAACCCTAACCCAACCTTAACCCTAAAACTAACCTTAGCCCTTAAAACTAACCTAATAGAAACCCTAACCCTAACTCCTAACCCTAAGCCTAACCTAACCCTAACCCTAACCCTAGCCGTAACCCTAACCCTAACCCTAACCCTAGCCCTAACCCTAACCCTAACCCTAACCCTAACCTTAGCCCTAACCCTAACCCCTAACCCCTAACCGTAACGCTAACCCTAAGCCTAACCCCTAACCCCTAACCCCTAACCCTAACCCTAACCCTAAACCCTAACCCTAACCCTAACCCTAACCCTAGCCCTAACCCTAGCCCTAAGTCGTACCCTAACCCTAATCCTAACCCTAACGCAACCTTAACCCTATAGCTAAACTTAGCCCTTAAAACTAACCTAATAGAAACCCTAAACCTAACTCCTAACCCTAAGCCTAACCTAACCCTAACCCTAACCCTAGCCGTAACCCTAACCCTAACCCTAACCCTAGCCCTAACCCTAACCCTAACCCTAACCCTAACCTTAGCCCTAACCCTAACCCCTAACCCCTAACCGTAACGCTAACCCTAAGCCTAACCCCTAACCCCTAACCCCTAACCCTATCCCTAACCCTAAACCCTAACCCTAACCCTAACCCTAACCCTAGCCCTAACCCTAGCCCTAAGTCGTACCCTAACCCTAATCCTAACCCGAACCCAACCTTAACCCTAAAACTAACCTTAGCCCTTAAAACTAACCTAATAGAAACCCTAAACCTAAATCCTAACCCTAAGCCTAACCTAACCCTAACCCTAACCCTAGCCGTAACCCTAACCCTAACCCTAACCCTAGCCGTAACCCTAACCCTAGCCCTAACCCTAACCCTAACCCTAACCCTAACCTTAGCCCTAACCCTAACCCCTAACCCCTAACCGTAACGCTAACCCTAAGCCTAACCCCTAACCCCTAACCCCTAACCCTAACCCTAACCCTAAACCCTAACCCTAACCCTAACCCTAACCCTAGCCCTAACCCTAGCCCTAAGTCGTACCCTAACCCTAATCCTAACCCTAACCCAACCTTAACCCTAAAACTAACCTTAGCCCTTAAAACTAACCTAATAGAAACCCTAACCCTAACTCCTAACCCTAAGCCTAACCTAACCCTAACCCTAACCCTAGCCGTAACCCTAACCCTAACCCTAACCCTAACCCTAACCCTAGCCCTAACCCTAGCCCTAAGTCGTACCCTAACCCTAATCCTAACCCTAATGCAACCTTAACCCTAAAACTAACCTTAGCCCTTAAAACTAACCTAATAGAAACCCTAACCCTAACTCCTAACCCTAAGCCTAACCTAACCCTAACCCTAACCCTAGCCGTAACCCTAACCCTAACCCTAACCCTAGCCCTAACCCTAACCCTAACCCTATCCCTAACCTTAGCCCTAACCCTAACCCCTAACCCCTAACCGTAACGCTAACCCTAAGCCTAACCCCTAACCCCTAACCCCTAACCCTAACCCTAACCCTAAACCCTAACCCTAACCCTAACCCTAACCCTAGCCCTAACCCTAGCCCTAAGTCGTACCCTAACCCTAATCCTAACCCTAACCCAACCTTAACCCTAAAACTAACCTTAGCCCTTAAAACTAACCTAATAGAAACCCTAACCCTAACTCCTAACCCTAAGCCTAACCTAACCCTAACCCTAACCCTAGCCGTAACCCTAACCCTAACCCTAACCCTAGCCCTAACCCTAACCCTAACCCTAACCCTAACCTTAGCCCTAACCCTAACCCCTAACCCCTAACCGTAACGCTAACCCTAAGCCTAACCCCTAACCCCTAACCCCTAACCCTAACCCTAACCCTAAACCCTAACCCTAACCCTAACCCTAACCCTAGCCCTAACCCTAGCCCTAAGTCGTACCCTAACCCTAATCCTAACCCTAATGCAACCTTAACCCTAAAACTAACCTTAGCCCTTAAAACTAACCTAATAGAAACCCTAACCCTAACTCCTAACCCTAAGCCTAACCTAACCCTAACCCTAACCCTAGCCGTAACCCTAACCCTAACCCTAACCCTAGCCCTAACCCTAACCCTAACCCTAACCCTAACCTTAGCCCTAACCCTAACCCCTAACCCCTAACCGTAACGCTAACCCTAAGCCTAACCCCTAACCCCTAACCCCTAACCCTAACCCTAACCCTAAACCCTAACCCTAACCCTAACCCTAACCCTAGCCCTAACCCTAGCCCTAAGTCGTACCCTAACCCTAATCCTAACCCTAACCCAACCTTAACCCTAAAACTAACCTTAGCCCTTAAAACTAACCTAATAGAAACCCTAACCCTAACTCCTAACCCTAAGCCTAACCTAACCCTAACCCTAACCCTAGCCGTAACCCTAACCCTAACCCTAACCCTAGCCCTAACCCTAACCCTAACCCTAACCCTAACCTTAGCCCTAACCCTAACCCCTAACCCCTAACCGTAACGCTAACCCTAAGCCTAACCCCTAACCCCTAACCCCTAACCCTAACCCTAACCCTAAACCCTAACCCTAACCCTAACCCTAACCCTAGCCCTAACCCTAGCCCTAAGTCGTACCCTAACCCTAATCCTAACCCTAACGCAACCTTAACCCTATAGCTAAACTTAGCCCTTAAAACTAACCTAATAGAAACCCTAAACCTAACTCCTAACCCTAAGCCTAACCTAACCCTAACCCTAACCCTAGCCGTAACCCTAACCCTAACCCTAACCCTAGCCCTAACCCTAACCCTAACCCTAACCCTAACCTTAGCCCTAACCCTAACCCCTAACCCCTAACCGTAACGCTAACCCTAAGCCTAACCCCTAACCCCTAACCCCTAACCCTATCCCTAACCCTAAACCCTAACCCTAACCCTAACCCTAACCCTAGCCCTAACCCTAGCCCTAAGTCGTACCCTAACCCTAATCCTAACCCGAACCCAACCTTAACCCTAAAACTAACCTTAGCCCTTAAAACTAACCTAATAGAAACCCTAAACCTAAATCCTAACCCTAAGCCTAACCTAACCCTAACCCTAACCCTAGCCGTAACCCTAACCCTAACCCTAACCCTAGCCGTAACCCTAACCCTAGCCCTAACCCTAACCCTAACCCTAACCCTAACCTTAGCCCTAACCCTAACCCCTAACCCCTAACCGTAACGCTAACCCTAAGCCTAACCCCTAACCCCTAACCCCTAACCCTAACCCTAACCCTAAACCCTAACCCTAACCCTAACCCTAACCCTAGCCCTAACCCTAGCCCTAAGTCGTACCCTAACCCTAATCCTAACCCTAACCCAACCTTAACCCTAAAACTAACCTTAGCCCTTAAAACTAACCTAATAGAAACCCTAACCCTAACTCCTAACCCTAAGCCTAACCTAACCCTAACCCTAACCCTAGCCGTAACCCTAACCCTAACCCTAACCCTAGCCCTAACCCTAACCCTAACCCTAACCCTAACCTTAGCCCTAACCCTAACCCCTAACCCCTAACCGTAACGCTAACCCTAAGCCTAACCCCTAACCCCTAACCCCTAACCCTAACCCTAACCCTAAACCCTAACCCTAACCCTAACCCTAACCCTAGCCCTAACCCTAGCCCTAAGTCGTACCCTAACCCTAATCCTAACCCTAACGCAACCTTAACCCTAAAACTAACCTTAGCCCTTAAAACTAACCTAATAGAAACCCTAACCCTAACTCCTAACCCTAAGCCTAACCTAACCCTAACCCTAACCCTAGCCGTAACCCTAACCCTAACCCTAACCCTAGCCCTAACCCTAACCCTAACCCTAACCCTAACCTTAGCCCTAACCCTAACCCCTAACCCCTAACCGTAACGCTAACCCTAAGCCTAACCCCTAACCCCTAACCCCTAACCCTAACCCTAACCCTAAACCCTAACCCTAACCCTAACCCTAACCCTAGCCCTAACCCTAGCCCTAAGTCGTACCCTAACCCTAATCCTAACCCTAACCCAACCTTAACCCTAAAACTAACCTTAGCCCTTAAAACTAACCTAATAGAAACCCTAACCCTAACTCCTAACCCTAAGCCTAACCTAACCCTAACCCTAACCCTAGCCGTAACCCTAACCCTAACCCTAACCCTAGCCCTAACCCTAACCCTAACCCTAACCCTAACCTTAGCCCTAACCCTAACCCCTAACCCCTAACCGTAACGCTAACCCTAAGCCTAACCCCTAACCCCTAACCCCTAACCCTAACCCTAACCCTAAACCCTAACCCTAACCCTAACCCTAACCCTAGCCCTAACCCTAGCCCTAAGTCGTACCCTAACCCTAATCCTAACCCTAACGCAACCTTAACCCTATAGCTAAACTTAGCCCTTAAAACTAACCTAATAGAAACCCTAAACCTAACTCCTAACCCTAAGCCTAACCTAACCCTAACCCTAACCCTAGCCGTAACCCTAACCCTAACCCTAACCCTAGCCCTAACCCTAACCCTAACCCTAACCCTAACCTTAGCCCTAACCCTAACCCCTAACCCCTAACCGTAACGCTAACCCTAAGCCTAACCCCTAACCCCTAACCCCTAACCCTATCCCTAACCCTAAACCCTAACCCTAACCCTAACCCTAACCCTAGCCCTAACCCTAGCCCTAAGTCGTACCCTAACCCTAATCCTAACCCGAACCCAACCTTAACCCTAAAACTAACCTTAGCCCTTAAAACTAACCTAATAGAAACCCTAAACCTAAATCCTAACCCTAAGCCTAACCTAACCCTAACCCTAACCCTAGCCGTAACCCTAACCCTAACCCTAACCCTAGCCGTAACCCTAACCCTAGCCCTAACCCTAACCCTAACCCTAACCCTAACCTTAGCCCTAACCCTAACCCCTAACCCCTAACCGTAACGCTAACCCTAAGCCTAACCCCTAACCCCTAACCCCTAACCCTAACCCTAACCCTAAACCCTAACCCTAACCCTAACCCTAACCCTAGCCCTAACCCTAGCCCTAAGTCGTACCCTAACCCTAATCCTAACCCTAACCCAACCTTAACCCTAAAACTAACCTTAGCCCTTAAAACTAACCTAATAGAAACCCTAACCCTAACTCCTAACCCTAAGCCTAACCTAACCCTAACCCTAACCCTAGCCGTAACCCTAACCCTAACCCTAACCCTAACCCTAACCCTAGCCCTAACCCTAGCCCTAAGTCGTACCCTAACCCTAATCCTAACCCTAATGCAACCTTAACCCTAAAACTAACCTTAGCCCTTAAAACTAACCTAATAGAAACCCTAACCCTAACTCCTAACCCTAAGCCTAACCTAACCCTAACCCTAACCCTAGCCGTAACCCTAACCCTAACCCTAACCCTAGCCCTAACCCTAACCCTAACCCTATCCCTAACCTTAGCCCTAACCCTAACCCCTAACCCCTAACCGTAACGCTAACCCTAAGCCTAACCCCTAACCCCTAACCCCTAACCCTAACCCTAACCCTAAACCCTAACCCTAACCCTAACCCTAACCCTAGCCCTAACCCTAGCCCTAAGTCGTACCCTAACCCTAATCCTAACCCTAACCCAACCTTAACCCTAAAACTAACCTTAGCCCTTAAAACTAACCTAATAGAAACCCTAACCCTAACTCCTAACCCTAAGCCTAACCTAACCCTAACCCTAACCCTAGCCGTAACCCTAACCCTAACCCTAACCCTAGCCCTAACCCTAACCCTAACCCTAACCCTAACCTTAGCCCTAACCCTAACCCCTAACCCCTAACCGTAACGCTTACCCTAAGCCTAACCCCTAACCCCTAACCCCTAACCCTAACCCTAACCCTAAACCCTAACCCTAACCCTAACCCTAACCCTAGCCCTAACCCTAGCCCTAAGTCGTACCCTAACCCTAATCCTAACCCTAATGCAACCTTAACCCTAAAACTAACCTTAGCCCTTAAAACTAACCTAATAGAAACCCTAACCCTAACTCCTAACCCTAAGCCTAACCTAACCCTAACCCTAACCCTAGCCGTAACCCTAACCCTAACCCTAACCCTAGCCCTAACCCTAACCCTAACCCTAACCCTAACCTTAGCCCTAACCCTAACCCCTAACCCCTAACCGTAACGCTAACCCTAAGCCTAACCCCTAACCCCTAACCCCTAACCCTAACCCTAACCCTAAACCCTAACCCTAACCCTAACCCTAACCCTAGCCCTAACCCTAGCCCTAAGTCGTACCCTAACCCTAATCCTAACCCTAACCCAACCTTAACCCTAAAACTAACCTTAGCCCTTAAAACTAACCTAATAGAAACCCTAACCCTAACTCCTAACCCTAAGCCTAACCTAACCCTAACCCTAACCCTAGCCGTAACCCTAACCCTAACCCTAACCCTAGCCCTAACCCTAACCCTAACCCTAACCCTAACCTTAGCCCTAACCCTAACCCCTAACCCCTAACCGTAACGCTAACCCTAAGCCTAACCCCTAACCCCTAACCCCTAACCCTAACCCTAACCCTAAACCCTAACCCTAACCCTAACCCTAACCCTAGCCCTAACCCTAGCCCTAAGTCGTACCCTAACCCTAATCCTAACCCTAACGCAACCTTAACCCTATAGCTAAACTTAGCCCTTAAAACTAACCTAATAGAAACCCTAAACCTAACTCCTAACCCTAAGCCTAACCTAACCCTAACCCTAACCCTAGCCGTAACCCTAACCCTAACCCTAACCCTAGCCCTAACCCTAACCCTAACCCTAACCCTAACCTTAGCCCTAACCCTAACCCCTAACCCCTAACCGTAACGCTAACCCTAAGCCTAACCCCTAACCCCTAACCCCTAACCCTATCCCTAACCCTAAACCCTAACCCTAACCCTAACCCTAACCCTAGCCCTAACCCTAGCCCTAAGTCGTACCCTAACCCTAATCCTAACCCGAACCCAACCTTAACCCTAAAACTAACCTTAGCCCTTAAAACTAACCTAATAGAAACCCTAAACCTAAATCCTAACCCTAAGCCTAACCTAACCCTAACCCTAACCCTAGCCGTAACCCTAACCCTAACCCTAACCCTAGCCGTAACCCTAACCCTAGCCCTAACCCTAACCCTAACCCTAACCCTAACCTTAGCCCTAACCCTAACCCCTAACCCCTAACCGTAACGCTAACCCTAAGCCTAACCCCGAACCCCTAACCCCTAACCCTAACCCTAACCCTAAACCCTAACCCTAACCCTAACCCTAACCCTAGCCCTAACCCTAGCCCTAAGTCGTACCCTAACCCTAATCCTAACCCTAACCCAACCTTAACCCTAAAACTAACCTTAGCCCTTAAAACTAACCTAATGGAAACCCTAACCCTAACTCCTAACCCTAAGCCTAACCTAACACTAACCCTAACCCTAGCCCTAACCCTAACCCTAACCCTAACCCTAACCTTAGCCCTAACCCTAACCCCTAACCCCTAACCGTAACGCTAACCCTAAGCCTAACCCCTAACCCCTAACCCCTAACCCTAACCCTAACCCTAAACCCTAACCCTAACCCTAACCCTAACCCTAGCCCTAACCCTAGCCCTAAGTCGTACCCTAACCCTAATCCTAACCCTAACCCAACCTTAACCCTAAAACTAACCTTAGCCCTTAAAACTAACCTAATAGAAACCCTAACCCTAACTCCTAACCCTAAGCCTAACCTAACCCTAACCCTAACCCTAGCCGTAACCCTAACCCTAACCCTAACCCTAACCCTAACCCTAGCCCTAACCCTAGCCCTAAGTCGTACCCTAACCCTAATCCTAACCCTAATGCAACCTTAACCCTAAAACTAACCTTAGCCCTTAAAACTAACCTAATAGAAACCCTAACCCTAACTCCTAACCCTAAGCCTAACCTAACCCTAACCCTAACCCTAGCCGTAACCCTAACCCTAACCCTAACCCTAGCCCTAACCCTAACCCTAACCCTATCCCTAACCTTAGCCCTAACCCTAACCCCTAACCCCTAACCGTAACGCTAACCCTAAGCCTAACCCCTAACCCCTAACCCCTAACCCTAACCCTAACCCTAAACCCTAACCCTAACCCTAACCCTAACCCTAGCCCTAACCCTAGCCCTAAGTCGTACCCTAACCCTAATCCTAACCCTAACCCAACCTTAACCCTAAAACTAACCTTAGCCCTTAAAACTAACCTAATAGAAACCCTAACCCTAACTCCTAACCCTAAGCCTAACCTAACCCTAACCCTAACCCTAGCCGTAACCCTAACCCTAACCCTAACCCTAGCCCTAACCCTAACCCTAACCCTAACCCTAACCTTAGCCCTAACCCTAACCCCTAACCCCTAACCGTAACGCTTACCCTAAGCCTAACCCCTAACCCCTAACCCCTAACCCTAACCCTAACCCTAAACCCTAACCCTAACCCTAACCCTAACCCTAGCCCTAACCCTAGCCCTAAGTCGTACCCTAACCCTAATCCTAACCCTAATGCAACCTTAACCCTAAAACTAACCTTAGCCCTTAAAACTAACCTAATAGAAACCCTAACCCTAACTCCTAACCCTAAGCCTAACCTAACCCTAACCCTAACCCTAGCCGTAACCCTAACCCTAACCCTAACCCTAGCCCTAACCCTAACCCTAACCCTAACCCTAACCTTAGCCCTAACCCTAACCCCTAACCCCTAACCGTAACGCTAACCCTAAGCCTAACCCCTAACCCCTAACCCCTAACCCTAACCCTAACCCTAAACCCTAACCCTAACCCTAACCCTAACCCTAGCCCTAACCCTAGCCCTAAGTCGTACCCTAACCCTAATCCTAACCCTAACCCAACCTTAACCCTAAAACTAACCTTAGCCCTTAAAACTAACCTAATAGAAACCCTAACCCTAACTCCTAACCCTAAGCCTAACCTAACCCTAACCCTAACCCTAGCCGTAACCCTAACCCTAACCCTAACCCTAGCCCTAACCCTAACCCTAACCCTAACCCTAACCTTAGCCCTAACCCTAACCCCTAACCCCTAACCGTAACGCTAACCCTAAGCCTAACCCCTAACCCCTAACCCCTAACCCTAACCCTAACCCTAAACCCTAACCCTAACCCTAACCCTAACCCTAGCCCTAACCCTAGCCCTAAGTCGTACCCTAACCCTAATCCTAACCCTAACGCAACCTTAACCCTATAGCTAAACTTAGCCCTTAAAACTAACCTAATAGAAACCCTAAACCTAACTCCTAACCCTAAGCCTAACCTAACCCTAACCCTAACCCTAGCCGTAACCCTAACCCTAACCCTAACCCTAGCCCTAACCCTAACCCTAACCCTAACCCTAACCTTAGCCCTAACCCTAACCCCTAACCCCTAACCGTAACGCTAACCCTAAGCCTAACCCCTAACCCCTAACCCCTAACCCTATCCCTAACCCTAAACCCTAACCCTAACCCTAACCCTAACCCTAGCCCTAACCCTAGCCCTAAGTCGTACCCTAACCCTAATCCTAACCCGAACCCAACCTTAACCCTAAAACTAACCTTAGCCCTTAAAACTAACCTAATAGAAACCCTAAACCTAAATCCTAACCCTAAGCCTAACCTAACCCTAACCCTAACCCTAGCCGTAACCCTAACCCTAACCCTAACCCTAGCCGTAACCCTAACCCTAGCCCTAACCCTAACCCTAACCCTAACCCTAACCTTAGCCCTAACCCTAACCCCTAACCCCTAACCGTAACGCTAACCCTAAGCCTAACCCCGAACCCCTAACCCCTAACCCTAACCCTAACCCTAAACCCTAACCCTAACCCTAACCCTAACCCTAGCCCTAACCCTAGCCCTAAGTCGTACCCTAACCCTAATCCTAACCCTAACCCAACCTTAACCCTAAAACTAACCTTAGCCCTTAAAACTAACCTAATAGAAACCCTAACCCTAACTCCTAACCCTAAGCCTAACCTAACCCTAACCCTAACCCTAGCCGTAACCCTAACCCTAACCCTAACCCTAGCCCTAACCCTAACCCTAACCCTAACCCTAACCTTAGCCCTAACCCTAACCCCTAACCCCTAACCGTAACGCTAACCCTAAGCCTAACCCCTAACCCCTAACCCCTAACCCTAACCCTAACCCTAAACCCTAACCCTAACCCTAACCCTAACCCTAGCCCTAACCCTAGCCCTAAGTCGTACCCTAACCCTAATCCTAACCCTAACGCAACCTTAACCCTATAGCTAACCTTAGCCCTTAAAACTAACCTAATAGAAACCCTAACCCTAACTCCTAACCCTAAGCCTAACCTAACCCTAACCCTAACCCTAGCCGTAACCCTAACCCTAACCCTAACCCTAGCCCTAACCCTAACCCTAACCCTAACCTTAGCCCTAACCCTAACCCCTAACCCCTAACCGTAACGCTAACCCTAAGCCTAACCCCTAACCCCTAACCCCTAACCCTAACCCTAACCCTAAACCCTAACCCTAACCCTAACCCAAACCCTAGCCCTAACCCTAAACCCTAACCCTAACCCTAACCCTAACCCTAGCCCTAACCCTAGCCCTAAGTCGTACCCTAACCCTAATCCTAACCCTAACCCAACCTTAACCCTAAAACTAACCTAGCCCTTAAAACTAACCTAATAGAAACCCTAACCCTAACTCCTAACCCTAAGCCTAACCTAACCCTAACCCTAACCCTAGCCGTAACCCTAACCCTAACCCTAACCCTAGCCCTAACCCTAACCCTAACCCTAACCCTAACCTTAGCCCTAACCCTAACCCCTAACCCCTAACCGTAACGCTAACCCTAAGCCTAACCCCTAACCCCTAACCCCTAACCCTAACCCTAACCCTAAACCCTAACCCTAACCCTAACCCTAACCCTAGCCCTAACCCTAGCCCTAAGTCGTACCCTAACCCTAATCCTAACCCTAACCCAACCTTAACCCTAAAACTAACCTTAGCCCTTAAAACTAACCTAATAGAAACCCTAACCCTAACTCCTAACCCTAAGCC
>NC_134191.1:11597325-11617325 GCF_964188355.1 Buteo buteo
CAACCTTAACCCTAAAACTAACCTTAGCCCTTAAAACTAACCTAATAGAAACCCTAAACCTAACTCCTAACCCTAAGCCTAACCTAACCCTAACCCTAACCCTAGCCGTAACCCTAACCCTAACCCTAACCCTAGCCCTAACCCTAACCCTAACCCTAACCCTAACCTTAGCCCTAACCCTAACCCCTAACCCCTAACCGTAACGCTAACCCTAAGCCTAACCCCTAACCCCTAACCCCTAACCCTAACCCTAACCCTAAACCCTAACCCTAACCCTAACCCTAACCCTAGCCCTAACCCTAGCCCTAAGTCGTACCCTAACCCTAATCCTAACCCTAACCCAACCTTAACCCTAAAACTAACCTTAGCCCTTAAAACTAACCTAATAGAAACCCTAACCCTAACTCCTAACCCTAAGCCTAACCTAACCCTAACCCTAACCCTAGCCGTAACCCTAACCCTAACCCTAACCCTAGCCCTAACCCTAACCCTAACCCTAACCCTAACCTTAGCCCTAACCCTAACCCCTAACCCCTAACCGTAACGCTAACCCTAAGCCTAACCCCTAACCCCTAACCCCTAACCCTAACCCTAACCCTAAACCCTAACCCTAACCCTAACCCTAACCCTAGCCCTAACCCTAGCCCTAAGTCGTACCCTAACCCTAATCCTAACCCTAACCCAACCTTAACCCTATAGCTAACCTTAGCCCTTAAAACTAACCTAATAGAAACCCTAACCCTAACTCCTAACCCTAAGCCTAACCTAACCCTAACCCTAACCCTAGCCGTAACCCTAACCCTAACCCTAACCCTAGCCCTAACCCTAACCCTAACCCTAACCCTAACCTTAGCCCTAACCCTAACCCCTAACCCCTAACCGTAACGCTAACCCTAAGCCTAACCCCTAACCCCTAACCCCTAACCCTAACCCTAACCCTAAACCCTAACCCTAACCCTAACCCTAACCCTAGCCCTAACCCTAGCCCTAAGTCGTACCCTAACCCTAATCCTAACCCGAACCCAACCTTAACCCTAAAACTAACCTTAGCCCTTAAAACTAACCTAATAGAAACCCTAACCCTAACTCCTAACCCTAAGCCTAACCTAACCCTAACCCTAACCCTAGCCGTAACCCTAACCCTAACCCTAACCCTAGCCCTAACCCTAACCCTAACCCTAACCCTAACCTTAGCCCTAACCCTAACCCCTAACCGTAACGCTAACCCTAAGCCTAACCCCTAACCCCTAACCCCTAACCCTAACCCTAACCCTAAACCCTAACCCTAACCCTAACCCTAACCCTAGCCCTAACCCTAGCCCTAAGTCGTACCCTAACCCTAATCCTAACCCTAACGCAACCTTAACCCTATAGCTAACCTTAGCCCTTAAAACTAACCTAATAGAAACCCTAACCCTAACTCCTAACCCTAAGCCTAACCTAACCCTAACCCTAACCCTAGCCGTAACCCTAACCCTAACCCTAATCCTAGCCCTAACCCTAACCCTAACCCTAACCCTAACCTTAGCCCTAACCCTAACCCCTAACCCCTAACCGTAACGCTAACCCTAAGCCTAACCCCTAACCCCTAACCCCTAACCCTAACCCTAACCCTAAACCCTAACCCTAACCCTAACCCTAACCCTAGCCCTAACCCTAGCCCTAAGTCGTACCCTAACCCTAATCCTAACCCGAACCCAACCTTAACCCTAAAACTAACCTTAGCCCTTAAAACTAACCTAATAGAAACCCTAAACCTAACTCCTAACCCTAAGCCTAACCTAACCCTAACCCTAACCCTAGCCGTAACCCTAACCCTAACCCTAACCCTAGCCCTAACCCTAACCCTAACCCTAACCCTAACCTTAGCCCTAACCCTAACCCCTAACCCCTAACCGTAACGCTAACTCTAAGCCTAACCCCTAACCCCTAACCCCTAACCCTAACCCTAACCCTAAACCCTAACCCTAACCCTAACCCTAACCCTAGCCCTAACCCTAGCCCTAAGTCGTACCCTAACCCTAATCCTAACCCTAACCCAACCTTAACCCTATAGCTAACCTTAGCCCTTAAAACTAACCTAATAGAAACCCTAACCCTAACTCCTAACCCTAAGCCTAACCTAACCCTAACCCTAACCCTAGCCGTAACCCTAACCCTAACCCTAACCCTAGCCCTAACCCTAACCCTAACCCTAACCCTAACCTTAGCCCTAACCCTAACCCCTAACCCCTAACCGTAACGCTAACCCTAAGCCTAACCCCTAACCCCTAACCCCTAACCCTAACCCTAACCCTAAACCCTAACCCTAACCCTAACCCTAACCCTAGCCCTAACCCTAGCCCTAAGTCGTACCCTAACCCTAATCCTAACCCGAACCCAACCTTAACCCTAAAACTAACCTTAGCCCTTAAAACTAACCTAATAGAAACCCTAACCCTAACTCCTAACCCTAAGCCTAACCTAACCCTAACCCTAACCCTAGCCGTAACCCTAACCCTAACCCTAACCCTAGCCCTAACCCTAACCCTAACCCTAACCCTAACCTTAGCCCTAACCCTAACCCCTAACCCCTAACCGTAACGCTAACCCTAAGCCTAACCCCTAACCCCTAACCCCTAACCCTAACCCTAACCCTAAACCCTAACCCTAACCCTAACCCTAACCCTAGCCCTAACCCTAGCCCTAAGTCGTACCCTAACCCTAATCCTAACCCTAACCCAACCTTAACCCTATAGCTAACCTTAGCCCTTAAAACTAACCTAATAGAAACCCTAACCCTAACTCCTAACCCTAAGCCTAACCTAACCCTAACCCTAACCCTAGCCGTAACCCTAACCCTAACCCTAACCCTAGCCCTAACCCTAACCCTAACCCTAACCCTAACCTTAGCCCTAACCCTAACCCCTAACCCCTAACCGTAACGCTAACCCTAAGCCTAACCCCTAACCCCTAACCCCTAACCCTAACCCTAACCCTAAACCCTAACCCTAACCCTAACCCTAACCCTAGCCCTAACCCTAGCCCTAAGTCGTACCCTAACCCTAATCCTAACCCGAACCCAACCTTAACCCTAAAACTAACCTTAGCCCTTAAAACTAACCTAATAGAAACCCTAACCCTAACTCCTAACCCTAAGCCTAACCTAACCCTAACCCTAACCCTAGCCGTAACCCTAACCCTAACCCTAACCCTAGCCCTAACCCTAACCCTAACCCTAACCCTAACCTTAGCCCTAACCCTAACCCCTAACCCCTAACCGTAACGCTAACCCTAAGCCTAACCCCTAACCCCTAACCCCTAACCCTAACCCTAACCCTAAACCCTAACCCTAACCCTAACCCTAACCCTAGCCCTAACCCTAGCCCTAAGTCGTACCCTAACCCTAATCCTAACCCTAACGCAACCTTAACCCTATAGCTAACCTTAGCCCTTAAAACTAACCTAATAGAAACCCTAACCCTAACTCCTAACCCTAAGCCTAACCTAACCCTAACCCTAACCCTAGCCGTAACCCTAACCCTAACCCTAATCCTAGCCCTAACCCTAACCCTAACCCTAACCCTAACCTTAGCCCTAACCCTAACCCCTAACCCCTAACCGTAACGCTAACCCTAAGCCTAACCCCTAACCCCTAACCCCTAACCCTAACCCTAACCCTAAACCCTAACCCTAACCCTAACCCTAACCCTAGCCCTAACCCTAGCCCTAAGTCGTACCCTAACCCTAATCCTAACCCGAACCCAACCTTAACCCTAAAACTAACGTTAGCCCTTAAAACTAACCTAATAGAAACCCTAAACCTAACTCCTAACCCTAAGCCTAACCTAACCCTAACCCTAACCCTAGCCGTAACCCTAACCCTAACCCTAACCCTAGCCCTAACCCTAACCCTAACCCTAACCCTAACCTTAGCCCTAACCCTAACCCCTAACCCCTAACCGTAACGCTAACCCTAAGCCTAACCCCTAACCCCTAACCCCTAACCCTAACCCTAACCCTAAACCCTAACCCTAACCCTAACCCTAACCCTAGCCCTAACCCTAGCCCTAAGTCGTACCCTAAACCTAATCCTAACCCTAACCCAACCTTAACCCTATAGCTAACCTTAGCCCTTAAAACTAACCTAATAGAAACCCTAACCCTAACTCCTAACCCTAAGCCTAACCTAACCCTAACCCTAACCCTAGCCGTAACCCTAACCCTAACCCTAACCCTAGCCCTAACCCTAACCCTAACCCTAACCCTAACCTTAGCCCTAACCCTAACCCCTAACCCCTAACCGTAACGCTAACCCTAAGCCTAACCCCTAACCCCTAACCCCTAACCCTAACCCTAACCCTAAACCCTAACCCTAACCCTAACCCTAACCCTAGCCCTAACCCTAGCCCTAAGTCGTACCCTAACCCTAATCCTAACCCTAACGCAACCTTAACCCTATAGCTAACCTTAGCCCTTAAAACTAACCTAATAGAAACCCTAACCCTAACTCCTAACCCTAAGCCTAACCTAACCCTAACCCTAACCCTAGCCGTAACCCTAACCCTAACCCTAACCCTAGCCCTAACCCTAACCCTAACCCTAACCCTAACCTTAGCCCTAACCCTAACCCCTAACCCCTAACCGTAACGCTAACCCTAAGCCTAACCCCTAACCCCTAACCCCTAACCCTAACCCTAACCCTAAACCCTAACCCTAACCCTAACCCTAACCCTAGCCCTAACCCTAGCCCTAAGTCGTACCCTAACCCTAATCCTAACCTGAACCCAACCTTAACCCTAAAACTAACCTTAGCCCTTAAAACTAACCTAATAGAAACCCTAAACCTAACTCCTAACCCTAAGCCTAACCTAACCCTAACCCTAACCCTAGCCGTAACCCTAACCCTAACCCTAACCCTAACCCTAACCCTAACCCTAACCTTAGCCCTAACCCTAACCCCTAACCCCTAACCGTAACGCTAACCCTAAGCCTAACCCCTAACCCCTAACCCCTAACCCTAACCCTAACCCTAAACCCTAACCCTAACCCTAACCCTAACCCTAGCCCTAACCCTAGCCCTAAGTCGTACCCTAACCCTAATCCTAACCCTAACGCAACCTTAACCCTATAGCTAACCTTAGCCCTTAAAACTAACCTAATAGAAACCCTAACCCTAACTCCTAACCCTAAGCCTAACCTAACCCTAACCCTAACCCTAGCCGTAACCCTAACCCTAACCCTAACCCTAGCCCTAACCCTAACCCTAACCCTAACCCTAACCTTAGCCCTAACCCTAACCCCTAACCCCTAACCGTAACGCTAACCCTAAGCCTAACCCCTAACCCCTAACCCCTAACCCTAACCCTAAACCTAAACCCTAACCCTAACCCTAACCCTAACCCTAGCCCTAACCCTAGCCCTAAGTCGTACCCTAACCCTAATCCTAACCCTAACGCAACCTTAACCCTATAGCTAACCTTAGCCCTTAAAACTAACCTAATAGAAACCCTAACCCTAACTCCTAACCCTAAGCCTAACCTAACCCTAACCCTAACCCTAGCCGTAACCCTAACCCTAACCCTAACCCTAGCCCTAACCCTAACCCTAACCCTAACCCTAACCTTAGCCCTAACCCTAACCCCTAACCCCAACCGTAACGCTAACCCTAAGCCTAACCCCTAACCCCTAACCCCTAACCCTAACCCTAACCCTAAACCCTAACCCTAACCCTAACCCTAACCCTAGCCCTAACCCTAGCCCTAAATCGTACCCTAACCCTAATCCTAACCCGAACCCAACCTTAACCCTAAAACTAACCTTAGCCCTTAAAACTAACCTAATAGAAACCCTAAACCTAACTCCAAACCCTAAGCCTAACCTAACCCTAACCCTAACCCTAGCCGTAACCCTAACCCTAACCCTAACCCTAGCCCTAACCCTAACCCTAACCCTAACCCTAACCTTAGCCCTAACCCTAACCCCTAACCCCTAACCGTAACGCTAACCCTAAGCCTAACCCCTAACCCCTAACCCCTAACCCTAACCCTAACCCTAAACCCTAACCCTAACCCTAACCCTAACCCTAGCCCTAACCCTAGCCCTAAGTCGTACCCTAACCCTAATCCTAACCCTAACCCAACCTTAACCCTATAGCTAACCTTAGCCCTTAAAACTAACCTAATAGAAACCCTAACCCTAACTCCTAACCCTAAGCCTAACCTAACCCTAACCCTAACCCTAGCCGTAACCCTAACCCTAACCCTAACCCTAGCCCTAACCCTAACCCTAACCCTAACCCTAACCTTAGCCCTAACCCTAACCCCTAACCCCTAACCGTAACGCTAACCCTAAGCCTAACCCCTAACCCCTAACCCCTAACCCTAACCCTAACCCTAAACCCTAACCCTAACCCTAACCCTAACCCTAGCCCTAACCCTAGCCCTAAGTCGTACCCTAACCCTAATCCTAACCCGAACCCAACCTTAACCCTAAAACTAACCTTAGCCCTTAAAACTAACCTAATAGAAACCCTAAACCTAACTCCTAACCCTAAGCCTAACCTAACCCTAACCCTAACCCTAGCCGTAACCCTAACCCTAACCCTAACCCTAGCCCTAACCCTAACCCTAACCCTAACCCTAACCTTAGCCCTAACCCTAACCCCTAACCCCTAACCGTAACGCTAACCCTAAGCCTAACCCCTAACCCCTAACCCCTAACCCTAACCCTAACCCTAAACCCTAACCCTAACCCTAACCCTAACCCTAGCCCTAACCCTAGCCCTAAGTCGTACCCTAACCCTAATCCTAACCCTAACCCAACCTTAACCCTATAGCTAACCTTAGCCCTTAAAACTAAACTAATAGAAACCCTAACCCTAACTCCTAACCCTAAGCCTAACCTAACCCTAACCCTAACCCTAGCCGTAACCCTAACCCTAACCCTAACCCTAGCCCTAACCCTAACCCTAACCCTAACCCTAACCTTAGCCCTAACCCTAACCCCTAACCCCTTACCGTAACGCTAACCCTAAGCCTAACCCCTAACCCCTAACCCCTAACCCTAACCCTAACCCTAAACCCTAACCCTAACCCTAACCCTAACCCTAGCCCTAACCCTAGTCCTAAGTCGTACCCTAACCCTAATCCTAACCCTAACGCAACCTTAACCCTATAGCTAACCTTAGCCCTTAAAACTAACCTAATAGAAACCCTAACCCTAACTCCTAACCCTAAGCCTAACCTAACCCTAACCCTAACCCTAGCCGTAACCCTAACCCTAACCCTAACCCTAGCCCTAACCCTAACCCTAACCTTAGCCCTAACCCTAACCCCTAACCCCTAACCGTAACGCTAACCCTAAGCCTAACCCCTAACCCCTAACCCCTAACCCTAACCCTAAACCTAAACCCTAACCCTAACCCTAACCCTAACCCTAGCCCTAACCCTAGCCCTAAGTCGTACCCTAACCCTAATCCTAACCCTAACGCAACCTTAACCCTATAGCTAACCTTAGCCCTTAAAACTAACCTAATAGAAACCCTAACCCTAACTCCTAACCCTAAGCCTAACCTAACCCTAACCCTAACCCTAGCCGTAACCCTAACCCTAACCCTAACCCTAGCCCTAACCCTAACCCTAACCCTAACCCTAACCTTAGCCCTAACCCTAACCCCTAACCCCTAACCGTAACGCTAACCCTAAGCCTAACCCCTAACCCCTAACCCCTAACCCTAACCCTAACCCTAAACCCTAACCCTAACCCTAACCCTAACCCTAGCCCTAACCCTAGCCCTAAGTCGTACCCTAACCCTAATCCTAACCCGAACCCAACCTTAACCCTAAAACTAACCTTAGCCCTTAAAACTAACCTAATAGAAACCCTAACCCTAACTCCTAACCCTAAGCCTAACCTAACCCTAACCCTAACCCTAGCCGTAACCCTAACCCTAACCCTAACCCTAGCCCTAACCCTAACCCTAACCCTAACCCTAACCTTAGCCCTAACCCTAACCCCTAACCCCTAACCGTAACGCTAACCCTAAGCCTAACCCCTAACCCCTAACCCCTAACCCTAACCCTAACCCTAAACCCTAACCCTAACCCTAACCCTAACCCTAGCCCTAACCCTAGCCCTAAGTCGTACCCTAACCCTAATCCTAACCCTAACCCAACCTTAACCCTATAGCTAACCTTAGCCCTTAAAACTAACCTAATAGAAACCCTAACCCTAACTCCTAACCCTAAGCCTAACCTAACCCTAACCCTAACCCTAGCCGTAACCCTAACCCTAACCCTAACCCTAGCCCCAACCCTAACCCTAACCCTAACCCTAACCTTAGCCCTAACCCTAACCCCTAACCCCTAACCGTAACGCTAACCCTAAGCCTAACCCCTAACCCCTAACCCTAACCCTAACCCTAAACCCTAACCCTAACCCTAACCCTAACCCTAGCCCTAACCCTAGCCCTAAGTCGTACCCTAACCCTAATCCTAACCTGAACCCAACCTTAACCCTAAAACTAACCTTAGCCCTTAAAACTAACCTAATAGAAACCCTAACCCTAACTCCTAACCCTAAGCCTAACCTAACCCTAACCCTAACCCTAGCCGTAACCCTAACCCTAACCCTAACCCTAGCCCTAACCCTAACCCTAACCCTAACCCTAACCTTAGCCCTAACCCTAACCCCTAACCCCTAACCGTAACGCTAACCCTAAGCCTAACCCCTAACCCCTAACCCCTAACCCTAACCCTAACCCTAAACCCTAACCCTAACCCTAACCCTAACCCTAGCCCTAACCCTAGCCCTAAGTCGTACCCTAACGCTAATCCTAACCCTAACCCAACCTTAACCCTAAAATTAACCTTAGCCCTTAAAACTAACCTAATAGAAACCCTAACCCTAACTCCTAACCCTAAGCCTAACCTAACCCTAACCCTAACCCTAGCCGTAACCCTAACCCTAACCCAAACCCTAGCCCTAACCCTAACCCTAACCCTAACCCTAACCTTAGCCCTAACCCTAACCCCTAACCCCTAACCGTAACGCTAACCCTAAGCCTAACCCCTAACCCCTAACCCCTAACCCTAACCCTAAACCCTAACCCAAACCCTAACCCTAGCCCTAACCCTAGCCCTAAGTCGTACCCTAACCCTAATCCTAACCCTAACCCAACCTTAACCCTAAAACTAACCTTAGCCCTTAAAACTAACCTAATAGAAACCCTAACCCTAACTCCTAACCCTAAGCCTAACCTAACCCTAACCCTAACCCTAGCCGTAACCCTAACCCTAACCCTAGCCCTAACCCTAACCCTAACCCTAACCCTAACCTTAGCCCTAACCCTAACCCCTAACCCCTAACCGTAACGCTAACCCTAAGCCTAACCCCTAACCCCTAACCCCTAACCCTAACCCTAACCCTAAACCCTAACCCTAACCCTAACCCTAACCCTAGCCCTAACCCTAGCCCTAAGTCGTACCCTAACCCTAATCCTAACCCTAACGCAACCTTAACCCTATAGCTAACCTTAGCCCTTAAAACTAACCTAATAGAAACCCTAACCCTAACTCCTAACCCTAAGCCTAACCTAACCCTAACCCTAACCCTAGCCGTAACCCTAACCCTAACCCTAACCCTAGCCCTAACCCTAACCCTAACCCTAACCCTAACCTTAGCCCTAACCCTAACCCCTAACCCCTAACCGTAACGCTAACCCTAAGCCTAACCCCTAACCCCTAACCCCTAACCCTAACCCTAACCCTAAACCCTAACCCTAACCCTAACCCTAACCCTAGCCCTAACCCTAGCCCTAAGTCGTACCATAACCCTAATCCTAACCCTAACCCAACCTTAACCCTAAAACTAACCTTAGCCCTTAAAACTAACCTAATAGAAACCCTAACCCTAACTCCTAACCCTAAGCCTAACCTAACCCTAACCCTAACCCTAACCCTAGCCCTAAGTCGTACCCTAACCCTAATCCTAACCCTAACGCAACCTTAACCCTAAAACTAACCTTAGCCCTTAAAACTAACCTAATAGAAACCCTAACCCTAACTCCTAACCCTAAGCCTAACCTAACCCTAACCCTAACCCTAGCCGTAACCCTAACCCTAACCCTAACCCTAGCCCTAACCCTAACCCTAACCCTAACCCTAACCTTAGCCCTAACCCTAACCCCTAACCCCTAACCGTAACGCTAACCCTAAGCCTAACCCCTAACCCCTAACCCCTAACCCTAACCCTAAACCTAAACCCTAACCCTAACCCTAACCCTAACCCTAGCCCTAACCCTAGCCCTAAGTCGTACCCTAACCCTAATCCTAACCCTAACGCAACCTTAACCCTATAGCTAACCTTAGCCCTTAAAACTAACCTAATAGAAACCCTAACCCTAACTCCTAACCCTAAGCCTAACCTAACCCTAACCCTAACCCTAGCCGTAACCCTAACCCTAACCCTAACCCTAGCCCTAACCCTAACCCTAACCCTAACCCTAACCTTAGCCCTAACCCTAACCCCTAACCCCAACCGTAACGCTAACCCTAAGCCTAACCCCTAACCCCTAACCCCTAACCCTAACCCTAACCCTAAACCCTAACCCTAACCCTAACCCTAACCCTAGCCCTAACCCTAGCCCTAAATCGTACCCTAACCCTAATCCTAACCCGAACCCAACCTTAACCCTAAAACTAACCTTAGCCCTTAAAACTAACCTAATAGAAACCCTAAACCTAACTCCAAACCCTAAGCCTAACCTAACCCTAACCCTAACCCTAGCCGTAACCCTAACCCTAACCCTAACCCTAGCCCTAACCCTAACCCTAACCCTAACCCTAACCTTAGCCCTAACCCTAACCCCTAACCCCTAACCGTAACGCTAACCCTAAGCCTAACCCCTAACCCCTAACCCCTAACCCTAACCCTAACCCTAAACCCTAACCCTAACCCTAACCCTAACCCTAGCCCTAAGCCTAGCCCTAAGTCGTACCCTAACCCTAATCCTAACCCTAACCCAACCTTAACCCTATAGCTAACCTTAGCCCTTAAAACTAACCTAATAGAAACCCTAACCCTAACTCCTAACCCTAAGCCTAACCTAACCCTAACCCTAACCCTAGCCGTAACCCTAACCCTAACCCTAACCCTAGCCCTAACCCTAACCCTAACCCTAACCCTAACCTTAGCCCTAACCCTAACCCCTAACCCCTAACCGTAACGCTAACCCTAAGCCTAACCCCTAACCCCTAACCCCTAACCCTAACCCTAACCCTAAACCCTAACCCTAACCCTAACCCTAACCCTAGCCCTAACCCTAGCCCTAAGTCGTACCCTAACCCTAATCCTAACCCGAACCCAACCTTAACCCTAAAACTAACCTTAGCCCTTAAAACTAACCTAATAGAAACCCTAACCCTAACTCCTAACCCTAAGCCTAACCTAACCCTAACCCTAACCCTAGCCGTAACCCTAACCCTAACCCTAACCCTAGCCCTAACCCTAACCCTAACCCTAACCCTAACCTTAGCCCTAACCCTAACCCCTAACCCCTAACCGTAACGCTAACCCTAAGCCTAACCCCTAACCCCTAACCCCTAACCCTAACCCTAACCCTAAACCCTAACCCTAACCCTAACCCTAACCCTAGCCCTAACCCTAGCCCTAAGTCGTACCCTAACCCTAATCCTAACCCTAACCCAACCTTAACCCTATAGCTAACCTTAGCCCTTAAAACTAACCTAATAGAAACCCTAACCCTAACTCCTAACCCTAAGCCTAACCTAACCCTAACCCTAACCCTAGCCGTAACCCTAACCCTAACCCTAACCCTAGCCCTAACCCTAACCCTAACCCTAACCCTAACCTTAGCCCTAACCCTAACCCCTAACCCCTAACCGTAACGCTAACCCTAAGCCTAACCCCTAACCCCTAACCCCTAACCCTAACCCTAACCCTAAACCCTAACCCTAACCCTAACCCTAACCCTAGCCCTAACCCTAGTCCTAAATCGTACCCTAACCCTAATCCTAACCCTAACGCAACCTTAACCCTATAGCTAACCTTAGCCCTTAAAACTAACCTAATAGAAACCCTAACCCTAACTCCTAACCCTAAGCCTAACCTAACCCTAACCCTAACCCTAGCCGTAACCCTAACCCTAACCCTAACCCTAGCCCTAACCCTAACCCTAACCTTAGCCCTAACCCTAACCCCTAACCCCTAACCGTAACGCTAACCCTAAGCCTAACCCCTAACCCCTAACCCCTAACCCTAACCCTAAACCTAAACCCTAACCCTAACCCTAACCCTAACCCTAGCCCTAACCCTAGCCCTAAGTCGTACCCTAACCCTAATCCTAACCCTAACCCAACCTTAACCCTATAGCTAACCTTAGCCCTTAAAACTAACCTAATAGAAACCCTAACCCTAACTCCTAACCCTAAGCCTAACCTAACCCTAACCCTAACCCTAGCCGTAACCCTAACCCTAACCCTAACCCTAGCCCTAACCCTAACCCTAACCCTAACCCTAACCTTAGCCCTAACCCTAACCCCTAACCCCTAACCGTAACGCTAACCCTAAGCCTAACCCCTAACCCCTAACCCCTAACCCTAACCCTAACCCTAAACCCTAACCCTAACCCTAACCCTAACCCTAGCCCTAACCCTAGCCCTAAGTCGTACCCTAACCCTAATCCTAACCCGAACCCAACCTTAACCCTAAAACTAACCTTAGCCCTTAAAACTAACCTAATAGAAACCCTAAACCTAACTCCTAACCCTAAGCCTAACCTAACCATAACCCTAACCCTAGCCGTAACCCTAACCCTAACCCTAGCCCTAACCCTAACCCTAACCCTAACCCTAACCCTAACCTTAGCCCTAACCCTAACCCCTAACCCCTAACCGTAACGCTAACCCTAAGCCTAACCCCTAACCCCTAACCCCTAACCCTAACCCTAACCCTAAACCCTAACCCTAACCCTAACCCTAACCCTAGCCCTAACCCTAGCCCTAAGTCGTACCCTAACCCTAATCCTAACCCTAACCCAACCTTAAACCTATAGCTAACCTTAGCCCTTAAAACTAACCTAATAGAAACCCTAACCCTAACTCCTAACCCTAAGCCTAACCTAACCCTAACCCTAACCCTAGCCCTAACCCTAACCCTAACCCTAACCTTAGCCCTAACCCTAACCCCTAACCCCTAACCGTAACGCTAACCCTAAGCCTAACCCCTAACCCCTAACCCTAACCCTAAACCCTAACCCAAACCCTAACCCTAGCCCTAACCCTAGCCCTAAGTCGTACCCTAACCCTAATCCTAACCCTAACCCAACCTTAACCCTAAAACTAACCTTAGCCCTTAAAACTAACCTAATAGAAACCCTAACCCTAACTCCTAACCCTAAGCCTAACCTAACCCTAACCCTAACCCTAGCCGTAACCCTAACCCTAACCCTAACCCTAGCCCTAACCCTAACCCTAACCTTAGCCCTAACCCTAACCCCTAACCCCTAACCGTAACGCTAACCCTAAGCCTAACCCCTAACCCCTAACCCCTAACCCTAACCCTAACCCTAAACCCTAACCCTAACCCTAACCCTAACCCTAGCCCTAACCCTAGCCCTAAGTCGTACCCTAACCCTAATCCTAACCCGAACCCAACCTTAACCCTAAAACTAACCTTAGCCCTTAAAACTAACCTAATAGAAACCCTAAACCTAACTCCTAACCCTAAGCCTAACCTAACCCTAACCCTAACCCTAGCCGTAACCCTAACCCTAACCTTAACCCTAGCCCTAACCCTAACCCTAACCCTAACCCTAACCTTAGCCCTAACCCTAACCCCTAACCCCTAACCGTAACGCTAACCCTAAGCCTAACCCCTAACCCCTAACCCCTAACCCTAACCCTAACCCTAAACCCTAACCCTAACCCTAACCCTAACCCTAGCCCTAACCCTAGCCCTAAGTCGTACCCTAACCCTAATCCTAACCCTAACCCAACCTTAACCCTATAGCTAACCTTAGCCCTTAAAACTAACCTAATAGAAACCCTAACCCTAACTCCTAACCCTAAGCCTAACCTAACCCTAACCCTAACCCTAGCCGTAACCCTAACCCTAACCCTAACCCTAGCCCTAACCCTAACCCTAACCCTAACCCTAACCTTAGCCCTAACCCTAACCCCTAACCCCTAACCGTAACGCTAACCCTAAGCCTAACCCCTAACCCCTAACCCCTAACCCTAACCCTAACCCTAAACCCTAACCCTAACCCTAACCCTAACCCTAGCCCTAACCCTAGCCCTAAGTCGTACCCTAACCCTAATCCTAACCTGAACCCAACCTTAACCCTAAAACTAACCTTAGCCCTTAAAACTAACCTAATAGAAACCCTAACCCTAACTCCTAACCCTAAGCCTAACCTAACCCTAACCCTAACCCTAGCCGTAACCCTAACCCTAACCCTAACCCTAACCCTAACCCTAACCCTAGCCCTAACCCTAGCCCTAAGTCGTACCCTAACCCTAATCCTAACCCGAACCCAACCTTAACCCTAAAACTAACCTTAGCCCTTAAAACTAACCTAATAGAAACCCTAAACCTAACTCCTAACCCTAAGCCTAACCTAACCATAACCCTAACCCTAGCCGTAACCCTAACCCTAACCCTAGCCCTAACCCTAACCCTAACCCTAACCCTAACCCTAACCTTAGCCCTAACCCTAACCCCTAACCCCTAACCGTAACGCTAACCCTAAGCCTAACCCCTAACCCCTAACCCCTAACCCTAACCCTAACCCTAAACCCTAACCCTAACCCTAACCCTAACCCTAGCCCTAACCCTAGCCCTAAGTCGTACCCTAACCCTAATCCTAACCCTAACCCAACCTTAACCCTATAGCTAACCTTAGCCCTTAAAACTAACCTAATAGAAACCCTAACCCTAACTCCTAACCCTAAGCCTAACCTAACCCTAACCCTAACCCTAGCCCTAACCCTAACCCTAACCCTAACCTTAGCCCTAACCCTAACCCCTAACCCCTAACCGTAACGCTAACCCTAAGCCTAACCCCTAACCCCTAACCCTAACCCTAAACCCTAACCCAAACCCTAACCCTAGCCCTAACCCTAGCCCTAAGTCGTACCCTAACCCTAATCCTAACCCTAACCCAACCTTAACCCTAAAACTAACCTTAGCCCTTAAAACTAACCTAATAGAAACCCTAACCCTAACTCCTAACCCTAAGCCTAACCTAACCCTAACCCTAACCCTAGCCGTAACCCTAACCCTAACCCTAACCCTAGCCCTAACCCTAACCCTAACCTTAGCCCTAACCCTAACCCCTAACCCCTAACCGTAACGCTAACCCTAAGCCTAACCCCTAACCCCTAACCCCTAACCCTAACCCTAACCCTAAACCCTAACCCTAACCCTAACCCTAACCCTAGCCCTAACCCTAGCCCTAAGTCGTACCCTAACCCTAATCCTAACCCGAACCCAACCTTAACCCTAAAACTAACCTTAGCCCTTAAAACTAACCTAATAGAAACCCTAAACCTAACTCCTAACCCTAAGCCTAACCTAACCCTAACCCTAACCCTAGCCGTAACCCTAACCCTAACCTTAACCCTAGCCCTAACCCTAACCCTAACCCTAACCCTAACCTTAGCCCTAACCCTAACCCCTAACCCCTAACCGTAACGCTAACCCTAAGCCTAACCCCTAACCCCTAACCCCTAACCCTAACCCTAACCCTAAACCCTAACCCTAACCCTAACCCTAACCCTAGCCCTAACCCTAGCCCTAAGTCGTACCCTAACCCTAATCCTAACCCTAACCCAACCTTAACCCTATAGCTAACCTTAGCCCTTAAAACTAACCTAATAGAAACCCTAACCCTAACTCCTAACCCTAAGCCTAACCTAACCCTAACCCTAACCCTAGCCGTAACCCTAACCCTAACCCTAACCCTAGCCCTAACCCTAACCCTAACCCTAACCCTAACCTTAGCCCTAACCCTAACCCCTAACCCCTAACCGTAACGCTAACCCTAAGCCTAACCCCTAACCCCTAACCCCTAACCCTAACCCTAACCCTAAACCCTAACCCTAACCCTAACCCTAACCCTAGCCCTAACCCTAGCCCTAAGTCGTACCCTAACCCTAATCCTAACCTGAACCCAACCTTAACCCTAAAACTAACCTTAGCCCTTAAAACTAACCTAATAGAAACCCTAACCCTAACTCCTAACCCTAAGCCTAACCTAACCCTAACCCTAACCCTAGCCGTAACCCTAACCCTAACCCTAACCCTAGCCCTAACCCTAACCCTAACCCTAACCCTAACCTTAGCCCTAACCCTAACCCCTAACCCCTAACCGTAACGCTAACCCTAAGCCTAACCCCTAACCCCTAACCCCTAACCCTAACCCTAAACCTAAACCCTAACCCTAACCCTAACCCTAACCCTAGCCCTAACCCTAGCCCTAAGTCGTACCCTAACCCTAATCCTAACCCTAACGCAACCTTAACCCTATAGCTAACCTTAGCCCTTAAAACTAACCTAATAGAAACCCTAACCCTAACTCCTAACCCTAAGCCTAACCTAACCCTAACCCTAACCCTAGCCGTAACCCTAACCCTAACCCTAACCCTAGCCCTAACCCTAACCCTAACCCTAACCCTAACCTTAGCCCTAACCCTAACCCCTAACCCCAACCGTAACGCTAACCCTAAGCCTAACCCCTAACCCCTAACCCCTAACCCTAACCCTAACCCTAAACCCTAACCCTAACCCTAACCCTAACCCTAGCCCTAACCCTAGCCCTAAGTCGTACCATAACCCTAATCCTAACCCTAACCCAACCTTAACCCTAAAACTAACCTTAGCCCTTAAAACTAACCTAATAGAAACCCTAACCCTAACTCCTAACCCTAAGCCTAACCTAACCCTAACCCTAACCCTAACCCTAACTCTAACCCTAGCCCTAAGTCGTACCCTAACCCTAATCCTAACCCTAACGCAACCTTAACCCTAAAACTAACCTTAGCCCTTAAAACTAACCTAATAGAAACCCTAACCCTAACTCCTAACCCTAAGCCTAACCTAACCCTAACCCTAACCCTAGCCGTAACCCTAACCCTAACCCTAACCCTAGCCCTAACCCTAACCCTAACCCTAACCCTAACCTTAGCCCTAACCCTAACCCCTAACCCCTAACCGTAACGCTAACCCTAAGCCTAACCCCTAACCCCTAACCCCTAACCCTAACCCTAACCCTAAACCCTAACCCTAACCCTAACCCTAACCCTAGCCCTAACCCTAGCCCTAAGTCGTACCCTAACCCTAATCCTAACCTGAACCCAACCTTAACCCTAAAACTAACCTTAGCCCTTAAAACTAACCTAATAGAAACCCTAACCCTAACTCCTAACCCTAAGCCTAACCTAACCCTAACCCTAACCCTAGCCGTAACCCTAACCCTAACCCTAACCCTAGCCCTAACCCTAACCCTAACCCTAACCCTAACCTTAGCCCTAACCCTAACCCCTAACCCCTAACCGTAACGCTAACCCTAAGCCTAACCCCTAACCCCTAACCCCTAACCCTAACCCTAAACCTAAACCCTAACCCTAACCCTAACCCTAACCCTAGCCCTAACCCTAGCCCTAAGTCGTACCCTAACCCTAATCCTAACCCTAACGCAACCTTAACCCTATAGCTAACCTTAGCCCTTAAAACTAACCTAATAGAAACCCTAACCCTAACTCCTAACCCTAAGCCTAACCTAACCCTAACCCTAACCCTAGCCGTAACCCTAACCCTAACCCTAACCCTAGCCCTAACCCTAACCCTAACCCTAACCCTAACCTTAGCCCTAACCCTAACCCCTAACCCCAACCGTAACGCTAACCCTAAGCCTAACCCCTAACCCCTAACCCCTAACCCTAACCCTAACCCTAAACCCTAACCCTAACCCTAACCCTAACCCTAGCCCTAACCCTAGCCCTAAGTCGTACCCTAACCCTAATCCTAACCCTAATGCAACCTTAACCCTAAAACTAACCTTAGCCCTTAAAACTAACCTAATAGAAACCCTAACCCTAACTCCTAACCCTAAGCCTAACCTAACCCTAACCCTAACCCTAGCCGTAACCCTAACCCTAACCCTAACCCTAGCCCTAACCCTAACCCTAACCCTAACCCTAACCTTAGCCCTAACCCTAACCCCTAACCCCTAACCGTAACGCTAACCCTAAGCCTAACCCCTAACCCCTAACCCCTAACCCTAACCCTAACCCTAAACCCTAACCCTAACCCTAACCCTAACCCTAGCCCTAACCCTAGCCCTAAGTCGTACCCTAACCCTAATCCTAACCCTAACCCAACCTTAACCCTAAAACTAACCTTAGCCCTTAAAACTAACCTAATAGAAACCCTAACCCTAACTCCTAACCCTAAGCCTAACCTAACCCTAACCCTAACCCTAGCCGTAACCCTAACCCTAACCCTAACCCTAGCCCTAACCCTAACCCTAACCCTAACCCTAACCTTAGCCCTAACCCTAACCCCTAACCCCTAACCGTAACGCTAACCCTAAGCCTAACCCCTAACCCCTAACCCCTAACCCTAACCCTAACCCTAAACCCTAACCCTAACCCTAACCCTAACCCTAGCCCTAACCCTAGCCCTAAGTCGTACCCTAACCCTAATCCTAACCCTAACGCAACCTTAACCCTATAGCTAAACTTAGCCCTTAAAACTAACCTAATAGAAACCCTAAACCTAACTCCTAACCCTAAGCCTAACCTAACCCTAACCCTAACCCTAGCCGTAACCCTAACCCTAACCCTAACCCTAGCCCTAACCCTAACCCTAACCCTAACCCTAACCTTAGCCCTAACCCTAACCCCTAACCCCTAACCGTAACGCTAACCCTAAGCCTAACCCCTAACCCCTAACCCCTAACCCTATCCCTAACCCTAAACCCTAACCCTAACCCTAACCCTAACCCTAGCCCTAACCCTAGCCCTAAGTCGTACCCTAACCCTAATCCTAACCCGAACCCAACCTTAACCCTAAAACTAACCTTAGCCCTTAAAACTAACCTAATAGAAACCCTAAACCTAAATCCTAACCCTAAGCCTAACCTAACCCTAACCCTAACCCTAGCCGTAACCCTAACCCTAACCCTAACCCTAGCCGTAACCCTAACCCTAGCCCTAACCCTAACCCTAACCCTAACCCTAACCTTAGCCCTAACCCTAACCCCTAACCCCTAACCGTAACGCTAACCCTAAGCCTAACCCCGAACCCCTAACCCCTAACCCTAACCCTAACCCTAAACCCTAACCCTAACCCTAACCCTAACCCTAGCCCTAACCCTAGCCCTAAGTCGTACCCTAACCCTAATCCTAACCCTAACCCAACCTTAACCCTAAAACTAACCTTAGCCCTTAAAACTAACCTAATAGAAACCCTAACCCTAACTCCTAACCCTAAGCCTAACCTAACCCTAACCCTAACCCTAGCCGTAACCCTAACCCTAACCCTAACCCTAGCCCTAACCCTAACCCTAACCCTAACCCTAACCTTAGCCCTAACCCTAACCCCTAACCCCTAACCGTAACGCTAACCCTAAGCCTAACCCCTAACCCCTAACCCCTAACCCTAACCCTAACCCTAAACCCTAACCCTAACCCTAACCCTAACCCTAGCCCTAACCCTAGCCCTAAGTCGTACCCTAACCCTAATCCTAACCCTAACGCAACCTTAACCCTATAGCTAACCTTAGCCCTTAAAACTAACCTAATAGAAACCCTAACCCTAACTCCTAACCCTAAGCCTAACCTAACCCTAACCCTAACCCTAGCCGTAACCCTAACCCTAACCCTAACCCTAGCCCTAACCCTAACCCTAACCCTAACCTTAGCCCTAACCCTAACCCCTAACCCCTAACCGTAACGCTAACCCTAAGCCTAACCCCTAACCCCTAACCCCTAACC